>NC_072734.1:80753754-81050702 GCF_026930045.1 Uloborus diversus | reverse complement strand
CACACACCTGATGTGACTGTTTATGTTGCTTAATAAATTATTTAATTAAAAATACATACCTATTTATTTATTATTCCTTTCATAAGTGTCTCAAATACTAATTGTTTAAGTATATTTAACTTTTTAATATTGTGTTTTAGTTTGTTTTAGTAGGATAAGGAGTCATGTCACACAATAAAGTCTTACCTCCGTTACCTAAACACAAAATGCCATTCCTCATTAACACATGGCAGTAATGAAATCGAATTTTATTTTCCATGATACAAGGGAGTCCCTTTGTTTATTTTAGACCATGGTTGAAGTTGTGAGATTTTTGTCAAAAAAACAAGAAGATAGATTTTGCTTTTAAAACATAGTGTGATTATTCTGACTTCTCACCTCCGTGAACTTGAATTTCAATGATGTAAATTTATATAAAAAAGAAGTGAACATGTTTTCATATACTTGCTATGTGCAGATTGTAGCAACGAAGAAAAAAAAAATTCCACAAAAAATGTATATTAGGCCTATATTAATGGAAAATTTATTAAATGCCTATACATCAATAATAGGCATTTACCAAAATTATAAATTGCAGTATATCCTCAAATTTATTAAATACTATTTTTTAACATACACTTGAAATTACTAATTAAGCAGTACTTTAATTGAGAGAGCGTAGGGGTCAGTTTAAGGGCCTCTTTTGTTTATTATATTTATGAATGACATCAATGAAAATATTTCTGGAAGTATGAATTGTTTTGCTGACGATGTAAAAGTTATGGGGATTGTCGAAAATGAAGAACAAGTAGAACAGCTGCAAGAGGATTTAGATCATATTACTAAGTGGGCAGATAAATGGGGTATGGCAGTTAATGTAGGGAAATGTCAAGTGCTACACTTAGGTCATGGAAATAAGCGTATGAGATATCGTTTACAGGGTTCAGTCATAAATCAGGCAGAAAATGTTATGAATCTGGGTATCTTTATAAATCAGGACTTCAAGTTTAGTCAACAGTGCAGTATTGCTAGTAACAAAGCCAACAAAATGCTTGGGTTCATCAATAGATCTATTTCAAACAAATCTAAGAAAGTTCTTCTGCCTTTATATAGGAGTTTAGTAAGACCTCATTTGGAGTATGCTGTTCAGTTTTGGTCGCCTTATCTGAAGAAAGATCTTTCTATATTGGAAAGGGTTCAAAGAAGGGTAACTAAATTAGTAAGGGGACTCTCAGATTTAGATTATGATACCAGACTTAATAGGCTTAACATGTATAGCCTGGAGCAAAGGAGAGTCAGAGGGGACATGATTCAGTTATTTAAATTTATCAAAATGAAAGATGTAAATGGATTAAATTTTTGCGTGGAAAGCAGGACAAGGGGTCATTGTTTTAAGCTATTTAAATCTCAGGCTAACTTGGAAATCAGGAAAAACTACTACTTTAGCAGGGTCGTGGGCACTTGGAATAGCGTACCGGAAGAGGCGGTAATGAGCAAAGGAGTGGATAGCTTTAAGAGGGCCATTGATCTTCATTGGGGACTAATTAATTGACTAGGACCAGCCTAGCTGGGCCCAGAGCCTGTTGCTGGTCGTCACATTTGTATTTGTATTCCCACTAATCATTAAAATAGCTGATTGTTTGCACAATTAACAAAATTACTTTGATATTAAATTGGCCTTGATTTGCAAATATCAAAAGTTTTTTTTTATTATTATTTTGAACAAGGCATTTATTTATTATTTTTTTATTTATGAGTAAAATAATTGGAACTTAGCTGGTCCATTGTTTCTGGTTACTTCTAGTAGGTAACACTTTCATGTAAGAATGAAAAAAAAAGAGACCTAACGGTTTCAAAATTGAAAAATATTTGCGTTAAAAAGTTTCATTTTCTGGAGAATGACCCATAAACTTTAAAAAGTAGTCAACGGTCATTCAAATTTCCAATAAAATGTAAATTACGTATTTTACATTTTTTTTTGAAAAAAATTACATATTATTGAACGGGCTTACTAAACTGATAAAGTTTGAAGTTTCATTGAAATTTTGATTTTTGCTGAAACAATGGCAGCACGCCATGCAATGGGAGTTTCATTTTATTATTTTTTTCCTGTATTGCTAGGTTTAATTGAAAGTTACGAGGAACCATTATTAATTTTTATTGCACTAACTATTAAGTTTGTTGACCTACATGAAACTTGTTTCAAGTAGGCAATATTATTTATTTTCCCCAATTTGTTCTCATGTTCCATGGTCCCATTAAACGGATTTCTCCCTACAAATGAATAATATTAGGCTTGTGTAATGGGATTTGTTTTGGTTCTTTAAGGTTTAGTCTGAATAAGTGACTGTTTCGATTAACTGGTGGTCCTATTAAGTGGATTCCACTGTATACAATATTTAAAAAAATCTTAGACAAAATGATTCAAAATTTTTTAGTGATGATTTATATTGCGCCAAAAAATTAGAATTTTAATTGAAAGAGGGAAAAATATTTTCCAAAGTCACAATATCAGTATTTAGTCATGTCACTTTTGGCTAGAATTGCAGCTTTAAAAGAGGAGTAGAGTTTTCAGCGTCAAAAAATAAAATTTCTTTACAAATTGTGTTTAGAAAAATGGTTTTAATTAAATTTATTCTGACCTTTTATTATTTATTAATATACCTCATGTAGAAGCGCCAATGAGGGGCGATATTTTATTCTCAAATTAAAATTTAAATTAATGAAATGTTTCTTAAGTTGATTATGAGAATTCAAATTTGTAAAAAAGCATTTTTAAATTTCAGTGAAGATGCAGTGTTAGAGCATTATAAAGCTCTGGTGGGTCAGACACGAGGTGATGCAATAGTCAAGTGAGTATTATATATATATACATATATATATATATAATTATTTTTGAGTGCTAGCATTTTATGTAAATATGAAGGAAAAAATCAACAAATAAAGTTGGTTTCACTGAAAAAATGACTATGTATTAAATACTCTAAATAGTTCAATATTTGTAAAAGATCTTTTCTCTTTATCAGAACTCATTTTCAAATATGTTGATTAAAACACTTACTTTCTCTAGCTTTTAAAAAATAATATTGTTTTGGAGCATGTAAGTTGTAACATGCTTGTCATTAAAAAAATATTTTTTAAAGCACTAGGGGGCTCTGCCCCCTGCTCACCAACCCGAAGATAGCTTCACAATCTTATTTGATTCGCAAAGATTTAAATTGTCAGTTAGAAAGAAACTGATTGAAAATGCATTATGAGCTAGCTCCCTTTGGATCAAAAAGCATCCCTTCCCTGCGTTTCAAAATAACTTGTACTAACTTGCAGAGCTGTAACGGCTAAAGGGCTCCTGAGCATTGCAAAACTGCAGTTTTTTATATTCATGGTTCCAGTAATATAATTATGCTTTTTAGCTCGGAGCTTGAATTGAGTTGAGCCTAAGATTTTCCATTAAAACCGAAACCGTTAAAGTTTGTGAATAAAGGAAAGAAGAAACATGCAAATCAGAAAGACGTAACTATGGCAACGCCAAATAAAACATCAATAATTTTAATGGAGATGAGGATTATTCAATTTTGATTTTTAAGGGCTTGTAACTTTTTTCTTTTGGGATAGAAGCTCAGTTTTTTGACCATACGTCAAATTGGATCTGGAGTAAGAAAAGTCGCTCTTTTCAGTGGTGTCAAAAAGAAAACTGTAGGACAATTCCTTCACTTTTTACTGATAGATTTAATGAAGAAAGTAGTGCCTAAATTTTAGCTAAGCCTAAAGAAGTTTGAGCTAAAAACGCAAATAACTCCCGCCGTATTTAAGTTATCCCATTGAAACAAAATGTGTAGAACGCAGAAAATTCTACCCTTTCCAACGAAATAGAATATTAAATTGTCAAGTAATTTTTCACCCCTTTAATAGGCAATAATAGGCAATTTACTCGAAATTTGATCTTAAAAAATTAATTACAGAAAAACTAATTCAAATTTTAAAAAATAAAACCCTAGGTGCACACCCTCGGGGCTTGAAGTAATTTTGTACAAAATTTCAAGGCTGTAGGTGCTATGGGGTCTCCTGGACGCACGTCCACCACATACTTCCTTCCAGAATTTCTTTGAAACCTTACTTTTATTTACTATAAAGAGAAAATTATTTTTATAATCATTTTTTTTTTACCAGCTTTCAAAGAATCAAATTGATTCAATTAAAATAGTTACTGGCCACTTTCAAAATTTTAGGGTTGCCATTGGCGACTAAAAAGGCGACTTTTGCGACTATTTCTTACCTTAGGCGACTATGGCGACTTTTTTGGCAAAAAACAGGCCATAAACGACTATTTTTAAAAAAAAACGGCGACTTTTTGCAATAAAAAGCGACTATTTTTTCATCTTTTATGAAATTCACTGAAAAAGAAATAGGAAGAACGATTTTGAGCCAATCAGTTGCATTCCAACACACTATGGAGATTGCATCATACAGTTTTCAGCCAATAGCATTTCGCCGAGCGGCGAACGTGTCGATCTACTGAGGTCGAATTCAAATGCAAAATTTTCGTTTTCTGTAATAAAATTGCATTATTAATAATGATCTCCAGTGCTTTGACTTAAGTTATCCTAATATGTACGGCAGAAAACTAAAGCCGTTCTTGTTTGTTAACATTCTAGCGTTGAACACGTGCTTCGCCGAAAATTGCATGCCGTGTTCGAAATTGAAATCTTTTAGCATCCGGTTAGTGTTTGAACTATTTTAAAAGGTCTTAGATATTTTAAATTATGCAATCTTAGGGCAATTTATTTTGGTTTTTATTTCAATAATTTCTTAATTTTTTTTAAAACTTTGCTCTTAAGTTGTTATTAGTTACGTATTTTCGTAAAAATACGAAAATTAAAACTAGCAAACTTCCTTACTTTTAAATTTATGTCAAAAATAAATATTTTCAAAGCTACTTGAACTGAATTTTCCTGTTTTTAAGTTCACATAGAAATGAAAATATAGAGAACAAACACTCAAGCGTTGAACACGTGCTTCGCCGAAAATGTCTTGCCGCGCTCGAAATTTAAATCTTTTAGCATCCAGTTAGTGTTTTAATATTTTTAAATGGTCTTAAATGTTTTAACTTATGCCATCTTAAAGTAATTTATTTTGATTTTTATTTCAATAATTTCTTATTTTTTTAAAGCTTTGTTCTTAAGTTGTTATTAGTTACGTATTTTCGGACAAAAACGAAATTTCAAACTAGCAAACTTGTTTATCTTCAAATTTATTCCCAAAATAAATATTTTCAAAGCTACTCTAATTTAATTTTCTTGTTTTTTGAAGTTCACATAGAAATGAACGTAACTAAAAATTGAACTCTAGGAGAAATTCATATGAAAATGAAAATTTGACTCCTTTTAGCTGGAAACTGCTTCAAGTGATCACTAATAGCACTAAAATATAAAATATAAAAAAATGAAATGAAAATTGATTTAACAATTAACAACTCATAAATTTACTTGAATGTTCATGTATTGGTTTGCAATAATTAAGTTTAGCTTATTAGGTAATTTAAAATATGTTTCACATGTAGAAGTCTGATAACATTACATCAGCATCTGCTAAAACAAAAAACCTGTCACTACAGGAACATAAACTGGGTCCTTGCCCTAAAAGTTAGGCTAAGAAGTAGAACTGGCCCTGCCATTATTTAAGAATTTTTTAAGATGTTTTGCTTGACGTTGTCATGGTGCCATGTTCACATGTGCCCCCCCTCCCCTATACTAGTTTGTTGTTTACTTGGCTTATTTCAGAAGCCATTTTACCTATTACATTAATTACTTTCCCTATACAGCTATTGCTTAATTATTACATTTAAATAGTAGTATGGAAAAACTGTCTCATTTTAGTTCACAGTTCTTAATTTTTAAAAACGACTAGACTTTGAAATACACAAATCAACGATCAGCATTGAAAAAAAAAATCAACATTTAAATGTATTGACAATTTAAAATTTAAAATGCATGGGAAAGTGTCAATACTGTCTCCTAACTTAAATACTTTGAAGACTCATGAATATGTTTTACAAGTTCAAACTCAATTTATAATTCCTTTGTCTTGACTTTAAAAAAAAGATCTTCATTAAATTCTATTATTATTAGTACCATTAAAAAATGCTGAATGAACCAAGTTAATATTGAAAAAAAATATTATGTTTGGGAAAATAAGTTTTTATTTTCTTGTAGTTACTATAGGTAGTCATCTTTTGATTGTGTGACACAATGTATTTTTTGAATTTGTAAGTATTTAAAAAAAAATTTAAATACCAACTTCATTACTATTCTGAGAGTTGCTTTTTTGAAGTAGTAGTTCCAGTAAAAAATGTTGAATGATGTTAAAACACATGTTAGATCTGAGAAATTAAGTTTTGATTTTTTTCTTTTTTGGCATTTACTATAAATAGCTATGTTTTAAGATTTTCTGTTGTGTGATTTTGTTACACTAAGTATTTTTTGAGTTAGTAAATAGTTAAAAGAAATTGGAAAAAGCAACTAAATGGGTGAAAAATGCAACTTAATCATTGTGCTGAGGAGACTATTTAGGCGACTTTTTTTACAAATTAGGCTACTAAAGCAACTATTTTGAAGCAAAATTTGGATGGCAACCCTAAAACTTTAAGCTGCATTGTCTGTTTAGTATTGGAATATATGGAGCTCATTTTCATATTTCTCTTCTGAACAGAGCTAACATTTTGTTAAAAAAATGATTGTAGTGAATGCAAAATAATTTTTTTTTGAATGATTTTAAAATGTATTAACAATCACCTTTTTCTCTTTTTAAAGTTATCTAAGCATATTGGAAAGCTTACCAACTTATGGGCAACATTATTATGAATTAAAGGTATGTATACATCTCACCAAAGCAATCTTGTCTATTATTTAGGTTTTTTCTATGTCACCATTTGATACATTAATTGGTTAATCAATTACAGGACAAATCTGGGAATCCTTGCTGGTTAGGCTTGAGTTACCGAGGCATCAGTCAGTATGATAAGAATGATCGACGTAATCCAAAACGGGTTAGTTATTTCTTTGTTTCATTCTTATTCCAAATATAGAACTATAAATTTGAATATTAAACTGGAGTTGTTTGAAATAGCTTTAAAATCTCAAAGCAAAATTTGCAGTGTTTTAAATTTTATATATAAATTTATCTTGTTTACCGAGATCATTGTTTACCATTGAGATAAATCTTCCCGTAAGTTTTCTGTGCCGTAATGAATTTCAAATGTTTTGCTAAACTGTACGTGTAAAGTCTGTCTTAAGAATTCATCAATAGATTCTTGAAATCTCATTTTCTTCTTTGTAAATTTAAATAATCTGTTATTTTGTTTTACTTTAAAAAATATTTTCAAGAAAATATTTTAGAAAAAAGAAAAAAAGTTTTCTTTATTTACGCAGTTTATATTATCAATTACTTATTGTTATCAAAATCATTCTGTCGATTTTCTCTTATGATTTTTAAGTTAAAATTATTGCTTTATGTGATCATTACATCGTTTAGTATTATCAGTTTCGAAATCAGGGACCAGGTATAAAACAATTAGAAACTGTTTCGCCTACTCAAGATTTTGCTGAATTGTTTACGAGGAACCTGAAATAGGTAGAAAATCCCTCGGATATGACGTTTTGAGAGTCCCGAGTCCTGGATGCAAGATTATCAGATTGTAAATCAGTAAAACAGACAGATAATGAATGAATTAGCTGAATGCATTGATGTTGAACTGAAGAATGAATGCATTAAAAGTGTTAAAACATGGTGTTTTGCACTGCACCCTCTGATGACTTTAAAAAACATTGATTACGAGCAATTCACTAACAAGATTCTGAAAAATTGTAGATGATTAGCATTGGATTTTTAAAAACTATACACAACTTTTATGTTTTCATGGAAATATACAGTAGTATTTAGTGATAGTATAAGATGGGTTTTCATTTTATTTTGAATGCATTATGTGGGCTTAAATTGGTTACTAAATTGAGTTATTAAATTTTGTGATTTGTTTATTGTTATCAATTGGCAATTGTAATCAAAATCATAGTGCCCCGAAATGATCACGTTAAGCAGAGATTACGGTTTTGAGTTTTAAGTTTCACATGTTGAAGAATTAACCAAGATTTGACATAATTGTCTCTTAAAATATTTCAGTTTTAGCTGTTTAAAAAAAAGTTGCAGTATTCTTTTTCATCTGCATACATATTTTCCCCAAACAATTGTTCTTTCATGAGTTTATGTTTCAGTAGGATATTACTTTGTTCTTTCGTTTGAAACTTTTAAATAATGCAAGGATTATATTTGGCTGCAGCAGTTAATTTCTTTATACAGTAAAAGATCCCTAAAGTGGTAGTCTATAGTTCCTGCAAAAATCAGTCTTTAAAAGAGGTGGTTGCTTAATGGAGGTTTCTTTGATATAGTGAATCATATTGTTAAACACAAGCTTTAAGTGCAAAAGTAATATTGAAATTCAAAGTGCAGTTACTTTAGAAATCTCGGTTTGTATTTGGAAACAATTAAACATATATTATACACCGTCTCTACTGTCTGAATTAATTATTGTTTTGTCATAGGTTTTTCTATGGAAACAGCTTGAAAATTTATATTTTCGTGACAGAAAGTTTACTGTTGAAGTACATGAAGCAAGAAGGCAAGTTCTCATATTCATTATTTTTTTGAAAATTAAATGTCAGTTGTGTCTAAAGTTTCGGAAGCTTTATGATATAAAACTTTTCTAAATTAAAAACAAAAAAGAAATTAACCAATAAAAAAATAGCAAAATTCTTATGAAAACGAGCTAATGTGTGCATCACATGACTTCCTTTTACGCTAATTTAATGATAATAGTGCCTTGGACTTGGAGTAAGCAAAGAAACACTTTACATGTTTTCACCCCAAGTTTGTTGCAAACCGAAGCAAAAATAAAAACGTTTCATTCAGATTAATTTTTCCAATGTTGGCAATTTTAATGTGATTTAATGGTTAACTGTCAAAATATCGCCAATAGTGGAAAAATTGAAACCAGATTAAAAAAAAAAAAAAAAAAAAACTCCAAATTTGTCGCCAAGTTGGATGACCAAACTTGATGACCAAAAGCTTGGCGTTATATCGCCAAGTGTTTGCTAAATTATAACACCACTTGAGTTTGCATTAAAATAATTACAATGATCCCCCCCCCCAAAAAAAAGGTGTAAAAAAACCCCTTTGGAACATTTGAATGCAACCAAAAAGGGAGGTGCACAACTGGATCTCACTATGAGTCTACGTACCAAATTTCATCTTTCTAGGACATACCGTTATTGAGTTATGCCTAGAGATGTAAAATTTCCAGAAATTTTGAAGTGGTGGAAAAAAAATGGTTTTTTACCTGTTTTTTTCGGGGGAAATTGGAAAAAATGGAAAATTTGATTTCTTTATGAATAAATTTTGGGTTTATTAATAGCTCTGTGTCTCTTGTAACATATAAAGGATTAAGCATTAAAAAATATATGCTATCCGCACATCTTCTTGTTCTGCTTGACAGAAATACACATAAAGGTAAGATTAATTAGAAGAAAAAACCTTTTTGTTTTATAGAGTAGAGGGCTTTCATGGTCAAACTCAGAAATAAGTCAAGTCGTCACTCAACCAATAATATTGGGTAATGTGTGTCTAATCATAACAATTATTTTCTATTTTAGATTGCCTTTGAAACTTTCAAATATGATTGATTTTTTTTTTTTTTTTGGAAAAAAAATAATACAATGTTACTGTCTGAAAATGTAAGCTATTGAGTTTTGATTTTTTCCAATCCAGTCGAAGTCCAAATCGAAACTAAATTGGTTTTCCTAAACTGAACCAAAATTAAACTGGAGTTTAAGTTGATTCATACGGCTAAGCACAGTAGTAAAAGTAGTCATACCAGCCCTTTTGAACAAATTTGAGTTATTATAACCAAGTTGATCTCTGTTTCGTATTTTACTTAATAAATAAAATGTTTTAGGGTAATTTGATCAAGAGCTATTGTTTTGAAAAATTCTTGAAAAAAAGACATCTGAATCAAATATATGGAAGAGCCACACTTTAAAATACAATATCTCAGCTTGAGCCCAACTGTAAAGTCCCCTTTTTTGCTTAGCACGGCAGTATACAGGGTGCGGTAAAAAAAATATCGGACAAAAATTGTATCATCGAATGGAAGAAAGGCAATTCCATTTTAATGAGTACCCATTTTATTTTTGTTTCTCACTTGATTAGGAAATAATTTACAATATATTACCTAGTTTATGTATTGTTTTTCGGTTTTCTTACAATTTTAAGCGAAATAACTGCTATTTTAAGTTGTTTAACCAAGTAGAACGACAGTTCATTTGCTTGTTTTGCCGCGACAAACAGTATTTGAAACCATTATGCCATTTCAAGTGGCTTGAAAATGATAGTCGATGTCCGGAAAGTGTACAAAAACGAACAGTGAACATTTCAGTTAATCGTCAGGTCATCCAAAAGTGAGTTCAATGTAATCCTCTGGTTTCCACGAGAGCAGTTGTTTGTGGGAATTTGTGAAGATAAGTGCGACTAAGGGAAAAAATGGCTCAAACAGAAGTTTTGCAAGTTCCAAAAATTCAGGCATTGGTATGACTCTAAAGATGCCAGAAACGTTTGAGATGGACCTGCAAGTCCACGCTGGAAGAGATACCTTTCAAGATTTACCGTTCAACCGGTTCATGTCCTCCAGAACCATAGGATTTGGTCTGTAGACACCATAGGTTCCCATATGGGGGGAAAGTGGGGGTTCAAAGCCCCTCCCCTTTGGAAATGAGAACATCCTTCCTTTTAATACTGTTTTTCTTTGTAAAAATATAAAAAACATTTTTTCTCCAGCCATTAATGAATTAGTTATCAAAAATGTTAAATTTTGTTAGCTCTAATCTGTACTAAAGTCGGTTTCCATGGGAAAAATATCCTGCTAAACCATGAGGAAAATATCAGAGCCCCAACCCCTTAAAATTTTGCATATGGGCGCCCTTGGTAGACACTCCAAGCACCTTAGAAAGTGTTAGATATCGCCAAAATCTGAACTAAGATGGAATCAGGACAAGCGACAAAAAATCTCTAGTTTTTTGTGGATGAGGGCCGTAAAATGAATCAAAATGTGAACCAGAAGGACATTTTAGAAGTTATTGTACTTCTGTGGGCCTCAGAGCACTTCAGCATTGTAGACCGGACATTTTAATTTAACTCCACGCCGATTCATATGGCCAAAAAGACAAGAGTGGTGCCTAGCGCATTGTTTTTGACAAGATATCTTTTGAGTGGATGCTCTACTCGCTCGACCTCAATCCCATTTATTGCACTGTATGGCCTAGTTTAGAGTCAAATGTCTACCCTAAACTACACAGAAAATTGAACTCTCTAAACCAATTGCTTTATAGAGAACAGGATTGATAAAAGGACTTGCTGCCCTTAATTGAAAATTTCAATAAGCAGTTGCATCTCTGTGTTACTGCAAAAGACTGCTAGTTTGAAACTAATTAAATTTAATGATTTCTAAAGGTCTTCTCATATTATTTTTTGTGTTTCGTTAGTTTATTTATTTTTAATAAAGTTTCTTAGAAAATTGCTTGCCCCGGTTTTTTTTGCCGCACCCTGTACATTTGGTTCGCAATTAGCAGAAACATAGTTTTGTGATTAAAGTTATGCTTGTTTGTTTTATGAAGAAGGAAAATAAATTCTTCACTAAGGTTAAGCTTTTTTGTAAAAAGTTTTATTAAACAATTTTTTATCTATCTGCAAATTATATTGCCATACAACAACTTGCAATGTATTTAGACAGTATTTTAACATAAAAAGGGGGGGGGGGGGGGTCAGAAATTGCATCAGAATTTAAGTGTGAGAAATTTCTAATCACTTTTTGCTGAAAATTTCAACTAAAACTGTGAAAAGTTGAAATTTTTTTTTTTTAATTTTTCCGAAGTGGAAATTTATTCCTTCGGAAAAAAACGTTCGTTTTTTTTTCAGAAATTTTCCGTTTTTTTCCCAATTGTTTTCATATGTAGTTATGCCACATACATCCGCACATACTTACAGATGTCACGAGAAAACTCGTTGTAATCAATTCGGGAATCGTCGAAATGAATATTTCGCTGTTCTATACGTCCTTAGGCCACGTGTGGTTGCATCAAAAATAAATCTCAACATTCATTCGTGGATGAGCAAATTGAAAATTAAGGCCAATTTTTGAGTGAATTTTTTCGAGAATACAGTATTTACTTTTTTGTAAAAGGAAGTAACAAGAGATTGAAACTTAACTATCTATTTACCGATTTTACTAAATATTCTGAAGTGTATAAAGTGTTTGTTATGATTGTGTATAGGTTTACTAAAAACTAGGCAGTTCTAGAGTGTCTAGACTTTGTGTTGTTCTTATATCTTTGAAAAACCTATTTTTACTAAATTTTGTTTGTTGCTGCTAAAAGTTTAATTGTTTTGCATCTGAAAAACATGCTTTCAGTGCAAATACATTATGATAAAAAATCATTTTTTTTTTTTTGCCTGATCTGTTCTTGTTTTTTGCACCTGAGAAATCAGCAGGCATACCATCGTTAGCACTCACTGTTGTGACTTCATATTTCCTGACACTTTACAAGAGATGTTAGTTTGTGCTTAGGATAACTGGTAATCATGACATCCTTATCAGCATTGAGAAAGTTAGGTAGCTCTTAACTTTTTCTATTACTCGACTCACCTAAGCAGCCCTACCCTTTGTCTTTTTTGTGGAAATTCCTCATTACTGAGCAACAATGTGTGGCTTCCAATGTCAATGAATTGGGTTTTGTTAGCACCTTAAAGTTGCGAAAAAAATTTTTTTTTTGTATTTTTATTGAAAACTTAACAGTTTAAATTATTTTGTTTCAAATCAAGGCTGTATAGGAATAGTGATGTGGATCCGGTAAATACCCAGCAGGTAGGTAAATATTTTTTGGGTATTTACTCAAGACCTGGGTAAATACCCAAAAACTGGGTATTTTACAAAAAAATGCAGAAAGTGAATGGTATTTTTTTTAAAAATCTAAATATGAAATAATTGGTGAAACTGATAAATACATATGTATTAACACAGTTTATAATATTTTTTATTGAAAGACTTGATGAAATTAAGAAAGAAACATATCATGAACCAAAGAATCTTTCTTTTCAATGTCATAATTGGAGAAGTATAAACAATTCAATGATGAACTTCAGGATTTCAAAATCACAATTTAAGTTACTCATATCCAAAATGGGGGGAAAAAAAGCATGATGGATGTTTGGAAGTATAATCTGAGAAATAAATAAGACTCTGATCTCATTTATTTATTTTATCGCTGTTTAAGTGATAATGTGGCAAATGTAGAAACAGTTTTTAAATTAATCAGCAAAAGAAATAGAAATCAAAATATTGTTTTCTGTTGGCTTGCTCAGTTGCATTTTCTCCCTGGTGCTTCATGATGAAAATTTATTCCAACTATTTTTAATACACGCAATTAGTGATGAAGGATGGGAAGATAAATATTTTTTTGGGGTATTTATCCGAAGGCAGAGTAAATCCCCTAGTAATTGCACATTTTTCAAAAAAAATTTAGGTTGTATCAAAAGGTGATGATTTTTTTTCTTAAAACATATGGAGATGATTACCTTAGGGGACCTGGGGCTCGTATAAAAAGTTAAATTTTGTAATTTTTGACTCATTTTTATTTTTACTTCAAACTTTTAATATCTAAACCCTACGTCTGATTTTGAACATTTTTGATTTGGAGGAAATTTCTGCAAAACATATAGATAAATAAATAGTAATAATAAATTGAGCGACATTTCATTACATTTTGATGTCATGCATGACATAAAAATTAATGTTCGCTTTTTTTTTTGTAACCAGTAAAGCTTTTTACTTTTTGTAGAATGACTTTTTATATCTGAAATTTCGCTATCAACATTGATTAGGCATATACAACACATTTAATGTGAATATCATATTAGATTGCTAAGTTGTTTCACACAATAATTTTTTAAATATGTGATCAAAATACAATTTTTAGGCAAACATTTATTGTTTTGTATATAGTTGGTTATATATATACATAGTGAAATATATACAGAAAAGTATTTTAGTTGAATATAAATTTTTGAAATAAATACCCAGGTATATATACCCTGGGTATTTACCCCTAAAAATAAATACCCGGGTATTTTACATCACTATATCATAGCTGCCAAGTGCTCCGTTTTTCCCGGAGTTTCTCCGATTTTTATTGCGTACTCCGAAAATCCGATTTTTACCAAAAAACTCCGTTTTTTTTTAAATTTTGCTTGTACACTTTTCGATTTTTGAGGAAAATGAAGATCCTCTAAAAGAAGATTCCCTATCCTCGAAGGCAGGAATTGTGCGCAAACTCAACAAAAGAGAAGACAATTTGATGCTTTGGAAGCTTAGTGTCAGGATAAACACTGAGGGGGAGCGCCGATTGGAGATCGTCGTTTTTTCATCGAGCATTTCAGCTACTTGTAAAACGTAGCCGCCATGTTTGGTCATTCACAAGATGGAAGTTAGCAGACGATACTTAAGCGCCTTTGTTTTCAAAGACAAAGCAGAATTGGGTGTTTCTTTTAACTGCAAACTAATGAAAATAAGCAAAATGTGCTGCAAGATGTTTTTTTTTGGTTAGTTTAAATAATTTTATTGAGAAATATGAAAACAGTTATAACATTTAAAATTTCATTTTATCCTTATTGCTTTGGACACGAATGTGCTAAAAATTCGCAATTAATTTGTAGTTTCATGGGGATTTTTTATTTTTGAATTATTTTCATGCTATAAATTCAAAATTTTATATCTGAATTTTTGACTTAGTCGCCATATTTGGTCATTTGCGAGATTTTAGTACACAAGACTCTTAAGTGGCCAAGTTTTCATAATTGGAATTAGTTGTTTATTGGAATGCAAACTATTGAAAATAATGCAAAATAGGCTTTTTTTTTTCGGAAAATTCTAAATTTTTTCTTCAGAATATTATTCTATCTTCATTGGTTTAGACTCTAATGTGCTAAAAACTCGTATTTCGTCTAAATTTTAGTTTTTTTAAGGCTCATTAATTATTTATAATTACTTTTAATGCAACAAACTCAAAAATCTATTGTCTTGACTTTTTCGCGTTGTTGCCATGTTTTGTCATTTGCAACATGAAGTAGACAAGACTATTAATAGCCTAAGTTCCCGAAAACAGAATTAGTTGTTTGTCTCAATACAAACTATTAAAAGTAACAGAAGGCAAAAAGTTATGTTTTTTTTTTTTCAATAATTTTCTTGAAGGGGAAATTTTATCTCTCTCTCTTTTTTTTTTTTTTTTTTTTTTTTTTTTTTTTAAAGGGAAGTTGTAAAAACTGCCTCCCCCTCTCCAGTTTGTATTTCAAAACTTAATGACATTGGTGGCCACTAAGTTTTTGGAGTCAAGTGCCACTGGCCACTTTCAAAATTTCAGAGTCTTGACCTTTACTATGAAGTTGCTTTACTTCCAAGTATAAGAAATAATTGTTTTTTTAAATCTTCAATATGTTCTTATGCATGTAGAATATGTATAAAAGCATATTTTTAAAAAGGATTGCAGTTTTATTAAATCAAACAGTAATCGTGTTTTTTTAAAACTTTTCAATATGTTTCTATGTAATGTTGCTTTTTTAATGTAAAATAATTTTGTTTTAAACTTGGTTGTAGTTTTGTTGAAAATCTAACATAAAAATTTAGAAAAGCATTTTATAAGTGCTTAGAATTTATGGAAACTTATGGTACAGAAGGAAGGTTTTGCGCAGGCCACGATTTCATGCTCCTATTTTAGCCCTCAGTGCTCCTATTTTTTCCCTTAAGTGCTCCTATTTTTTGTATCTTGAGGTTGGCAGCTATGCTATATAGGAATGTTTATTTAGTTGAAAATTTCAAACTTCAATAAAATGAAAATTGGTTGAATCAACCCTTCTGTATTCTTCTTTAATCATGTAATTCCTTAGATTTATTGCTGTAATCATCCATAACTGAAGTGAAATACATTTTTTCATTATGCATTTTCAAAACCATTTTTTTCCTTTATACAGAGTTGTTCATACCCTCAGCAGCTTTAACCTTTATGAAGATGCCATAGAAGAGCCTGTAGAAGAATTTGATGACTTATCTAGTGCAATCTGTGATCCTACTACACAGTAAGAAATATAAAATTCTGTTTTCTCTGCAAATGTAATTAGGCTACAATCAAAAAAATGTTATACCGAAATTTATCTTAGTTGTCATTTTGCTTATTGGATGAGGGAAAATTTTAATTGATATCTTTTTACATGTTTTTCAAGGTATTTCTATTACAAAAGTGGCAGTAAAAGTACTTATTTTTATGTTTAGAGTAAACCTTAATATTTTCTGCATTTGCATAACATTTGCTGCAAACACTATCTGATAATCATTAATTAAAATTGGCTCTTTTCGAAGTTTGCAGATAAATTAATGAATGAACTTCACCTCTTGCATTTATAAATACATATTTAAAAGCAGAAAACATTAGATAACTAAAAAGTTATCTGCTCACTGTATCTGTTTTTCATACTTGCAGATTGTTTTGAGTTGAGTGAACAGATAGATACCTTATGTCTTTATTTACAATGTATATGTCATGTTCTGTACACATACTCTTTATTTTGCTATTTGAGATCTAAACTTAGAACAAGAGATATATCATTACTTATTCAATCTTTAAGATATTAAAATTGAATTATGAAGGATTTTATCCTGTTATTTCCTGTGTGTCCTGTGTATCTCTACACTCACACAAAAAGAACGTGATTCTATAATATAAAACTTGTTCAATTGTTCACTGTTAAAAGGGAGGTAAAATAAAACCATAGTAAAAATGTAATTTTTTTTAGAGTGTCAGTCAGTAGAAGAGCTCTTGCTCCAGCCAATGTAACTGTTTATGTGTGGTATGCTGCATCCCCAAACATTGCAAAATGCATTTGGTCTATGGCAATTGCTCAACACCAGTTTTATTTGGATCGTAACCATCGAAAAGTATGAGTTTTAACATATATTTAGTATGCTTTTGTCTGTAGTATATATGTATTATGAAATTTGTTGTAATTAAAATAAAAAAGTAAAAATTTGGGTTCTTTTAAACATCAAAGTTTAATTTGAAAACATAATATATTCTAAAATATCTAACCTGAATGTAGTTAATACTTTCCTCATTTTAACAAAATAAAGCAAGGAATATCTTTTTTCAGTTCGGTATTATTAAAAAAACTGTTAAATCAATTATTAATCTTTCAGTACTTACCTTAACCCAACATAAGTTTTGAAATATATTTAAGTATGCTTTTTATTATGTGTTTATATTATGAAAATTGTTGTGATTAAAACAGATGTAATTTTTTTAGAGCCGTAATTGTGCTGTGAGAAATTTGAGCCAGATAGCATCTGAACTTAGTCGCAGTGTACAATCTTTATCACCGGCCAGCTCACAATCAAATATTAGTAGGAGTACCAGTTCTGCCAGCCTGCCAACAATAATAATTGAAGGTAATATTCAGTTAAAATGTTGAATGAAATATTTTTGGGCTTGATTTACAAATAATACGTTTAGTGTATTTATAAATACAGTCGAACCCCCATACATCGAATTGCATCACATCGATATTTTCTGTACCTATATCCAAATTTTAGCCAATTGTCATGTTCATTTCCTAGAAAAATTTTATATTGAGAAAATCCTATATATCGAAATAGTTTTCAAGACACATAGGGAGATTTTATTCCACTTTAGATTGTTTGCGTGACAAAAAGTAAAGTCAGAAGAAAAAGGAAGATCAGTAGGGTCACTACAAACCCTGCAAATCATTTCAAATTGAGGAATAGACAAACAAGTGGTTGTTTCGTTCTGGAATTTATAAATTTCTGTAAGATGTTTTCAAATTTTGGTTGTAGCCTGCCCTATAAAATTTTTTTTTCAAGTTATTCCTTTTATCTGATGGTATTCTTTTAGTTATCCCTTTTATATCCTCACTCCCAAATCTGCTTAATTTCAGTGAAAATCTACAAGAATTTTCTATCCATCAAAAAGCGAAATACAAAAGGCGTTTGAAACGATACGTCCTCGGCTTCAGTTCACAGAAAATGCTTCTGTTGAATTTTTAATGGACTGAATCAATAGCAACAATTCTTTATTGAAACTTTTGACAAATCTAGCGGTTCAGTAATTCATAGTCTGTTTTTTTTTTCTTTTTTTACTCCCTTTTACAAAAAGGAAGTATTGTATTTGCAAAAAAATTTTCACTCAAAGATTGGCATCAATTTCCATTTTACTCACCCCTGAATGAATGCTGAGTTTTTTCGACTTGTGGATAAGTTCCTAAGAACGTATAGACATGCGAAATATTCATTTTGACGATACCCGAGCTAGTTACAGCGAGTTTTCTCGTGACATCTGTATGTACTTATATATGTATCATGTTCGTATGTATGTCGCATTACTCAAGAACGGTATGTCCTAGAAAGTTGAAATTTGGTTATGTAGATTCCTAGTGGGGTCTAGTTGTGCACCTCCCATTTTGATTGCATTCGGATTTTTCTAAATTGTAGGGTCTTTTGCCCCTTTTTGGGGGGAAATCATGGTTTATTTCGATGTAAACTCAAGTGGTGTTATAATTTGGCGACACTTGGAGATATATCGCCCAGACAGATTATGAAGTTCTAAAAGCTTGTCGCAGAGAGCTACAAAACTTTTTGCTACGGGGAAGCACTGCACTGTAAGAGTTCTATACAGTAGATATAATAATTTACATTTATAACTTTAGAATTGAAGATTATGATTTATGCTGCGCAATCTGATAGTCATTCTAATATATTTTAAATACATAAGTTTCGCATTTACTTTTATGACATTTAATTCTATGGTAACACCCCTCTTTCTATCTTTCTATGGGTATCTATAATCTACAATGCGAGAGCAGATTCCAATTTCATATTGTTTACATTTTGCTTAAACACTATTCTACAAGCTTCATATTAAAACTATGGTCTAGACTTATATGGATTGCCTTTTCTTGACTTTTAATTGTACGTATTAAAGATTCACTCATACCTAATTGTGGTGCTACCTTCGACTCACTTTCTAGTTGTTCAAGTGTATCAAGAATTACCATTTCGCAAATTTTTGCTTTTTGTTTCCATCTTCAAACTTTAGATGAAACAGGGTGCCTAGCTGCCACAATATTTCATCACCTTTTATATTTAGAATAAATGAATACAAAGTGAGGAGTGTTGATATATATACTCACCAATAAAGCCATGTTTATAGTGCATTGAGCGGGAACTTCCGCAGTCAGTGATGCTGAAGGAATGAAAGTACATTCACGAAGTCAATCATTAGTAGTCAACAACAAAGCCAAAACTTGGCAGCACATTCCTTTCCAAATATTTTTATGTTGGGAGCGAGAAATTCGCTTTAGCTCTAAAATTTGTTGTGCCTTAAAAACTCCTTTTATAGCCATTTCGCTTAAGTTGGATCGTGTTGTTTTGGGAGTCAACTGTATCAGTGTTCTAGCCATGTGCACCCAAATTTACTTAGTTTAAATTTAAATTTGAATTTAATTCAATGTAAATGATATGTTGATTTATTTTTAAAGTTTGCACTAAGATTTAAGGCTTGAATGATAAATTTATAAACTTTTGATAATATCTTGAGGGATTTATATAACATCTGTGTTTTGTTATTTTTTCCAAGAGTTATTGTTATCTTTTCTTCATTTCATAATATCAATTTTAGAGTTTCATTCTTACATTAAAGCTAGAGGTTTGGAGTTTCTTATATTTTGTAAATAAAGGAAAAAGAATGAAATGCTCAGACACAATTTACATATTTCACATTCTCTGGAGCTTTTGCTAAAACCATCTACTGTATTATCCCACATTATCCGGCATGATGCAAAATTCAGAGGTCACCAGGTTTTCAATAACACTTGCCTGGTCCTTTCCGCCATGCCAGAAAAATCAAATATAGAGGGAAAAAATATTATAAAAAATATATTTTCAGCTAAAAAGTGAATATGAGTTCTATACATATCTTATTAGTATTAACAAAAAGTTTCATTTTGTAAAACATTTACTGACAATGTCATTTGTTATTTTAACAAGGAAAATATTGTTTAATAACGAATAATTTTATAAAAATTGAATTAAAACTAAGCATTTATTTAAGCAGTAAGTTACCGCCCTTAAACTAGTGCTAAAGAATTTACCATAGCTATTCAAGAAATAAAAATTAAACTTACCTCTCTAAAAGTAACCTAAAATAATTTATTTAAAAAATTATGAACAAATCGCAGTAACTTTGTTTGCTTCTGAATTGATTGCAGTAGACCCTTGTTTTATGCGGAGGTTATGTTCCACAGAAATGCCGCATAAATTGAGACCTAATATTGGTGTTAAAATAGGGGTTTGGTTCCGTAGATAACAAAATATTTCATTCTAGTGATGACTAATAGTATAATAAGTTAAATGTGTACTTATATTGACTTTAATGCACAACATGCATAAAGAAAACATAAATTAATTTCAAGTTCTGTTTATAAAGAGGAGCTGGTTATGATATTCTTTTGGCAGTCATTAAGAATTTTTCTCTGTAATTCTTTGCAGAGCATTAATGCATCCCTGATCACTTACGTTTCCATTATAGAATCTTCCTAACAAATCAAAGATCATTTCTATTGTCTAGGAATGGCTCAAAATTTTCAATGTGAATGTTTTTTATTGTACATTTAGTCCAGGATCTGAAGGGGGTTGAGCATGCATGGAAAGACTGACGCAATATTATTTCTGATTATTGTTACAGGCACGATGGTGATTATGAAACCACATGTCGTCACCCCCCGGGGACAACCCAGGGGAAGGGGGGAAAGCTATGTGGGGTGCCGTTTGCCATAGACTAATAATAAGAGTAGACTGAGCTATGGCAACCCTTTTGCTGCTCATAAACCAAACCATGTGACTGGTGGATATCCTAGCAACAGCGGGCGTTGATCGTAGCAGACGATCAAGGTCCGCGAGAAATAAAATAAATAGAATTGATGGAACACGGAAGAATGATATTTTATGGAGTCCAATTTGTAAATTTGTTATTCTAAATTGTAAATATTTTGTTAATATAGTGAATTTTTCATTTAGATAGTATTGTGTATTTTTTGTAGTCAATTTTAATAACTCTCTAAGCAATTAAAGATGCAAGTGCCCAAAAAGAATCAGCAAACGGTAAGATTTTTACCTACATATTCAATTTAGGATACCGATTAGTACATTTTTGCGTTAAAGCAAAACGTTTACGCCATTACGTTCACGCCAACGCTGACCTAGCAGTTCCAAATGAAATAAAAGTTACCGAAAACTGTGATCAAAAACTAATGACAAAATAATGCATAACTAAAAGAAAAACAGTTCAATCTCTGCACCTGGAAAAAAAATTACAATGAAAATACATTGCGTCTTAAAATACATGTCGAGTGCCAAAGTATAGATAACGTTGCCATCTAGCAACCATGCTGCCAAAGTTTTTGCCAAGCCTTCCACCAGTCACATGATGTATCCATGAACCAATTTTTTCATCAGCAAGTCTGAGAAAGCTCGGTCTACTCTTATTATTCGTCTATGTCGTTTGCTAAAACACTCATAACTCGCGAATTATTTAAGATAAAACACTGAAAAAAGTGGCAATCGACGCAACAAAACGAGGACTTCATAAAAGCTAAATATGATTATGGACCTATCTTTGTTGGTTTCTGAGTAAAATTCCATTTTTCGCAAACAAGAAAATTTTTTGAATAAAATGCACAAAACAAACGTTTTTTTGACCAAAATAAATTCCAAATCAAAATTGTTTGATTTTTTTTCAAATAAAGTCCTAAATATCATTATTCAGTTTGTTAAAACTATATAAGTACTGTTAACGCGTTGAAAAACAAAATGACAGTAGCAAGCTCGAACATTATTCGTAGTATAGTTCAGGATCTGAAGGGTGGTTTTGAGCATGAATGGAAGACCTGACGCAAAATTATTTCTGATTATTGTTACAGGCACTATAGTGATTATGAAAACACATGTCGTCGTCCCCGGGGGAGGGGGAAAGCAGTAGGGGGATGCCGTTTACTGAAACACTCATAACTTGCGAACCGTAGGAGGTAAAGCACTAAAAATGTGGCAAAAGGATGCAACAGAACAAGGGCTTGAAAAACCTAAATATGTTTATAGTTCTATCTCTGTTGGTTTATAAGTAAAATTCCTTTTTTAGCAGCCATGCAAAAACTTTGAATAAAATACGAAAAGCTTTTTTTCCAAAGATAAGTTCTTTTTAAAAATTATGCAACCGTTTAGGGAATCAGCAAAATCTGAAACTTCATCATTCAGTTTGTTTAAAACTACTTAATTATTGCCAACGTGAGCGTTAAAAAGCGAAATAGAAAATGTAAGCACTGAATAAAACGGCAGTATGCTAAGGAGAAAAAAATAGCCGCCTTATCCTTATGACGAACTATTCATTCTTTAGTTTACAAACGTATTCTAATTGCAAAGTATTCAATTGAATCGTACTGTGTTAAGCTAAATTAAATAACTGAGCTACTGATTACTATGTTATTGGTCCGTGTTTGGAGGCCACGAATTTGGTAAAGGACTTTTCAGATTGAGCTTAGGCCATTTTTCTATATTGAAAGGCTATATCACTACCAAGAAGAGACTTTGTTGCTAGTTGCTAGGGACTGCTATCTGTTTTGAAATGGGAATTTTTGTAATGGAAGAAAGTAGTTCATTATGCTCTAATTGCAATGTATATTTTTATTATTCAATTATGGCTTTAATTTTGTTATATACTACTTTAAATTTGAGAGGAACTAGGGAACCAGGCCCACAGTAGTTTAAATTCAAATATAATTTTAATTTATTTCTATTAATTTATATTTTCAATTTGCACAAAATAATATTGCGGGTATTGTTTTGCGGATATTGTTTTTTATAATTTACCCAACAAAGAACAATGATACAAGAAATAATATGTTCTAATTAAATATAAAAAAATGAGAAACATCTTTGAGCTTTTATGAAAACGAATATAAATATAAAATTATACACTAGAGTTCTAAAAAGACTAATTCAATAAAATTAGTAAAATAATGCATATTAAAAAATAATTGCAGAATATCAATATGCATACATAAAGCATTAAATATATCAGGAATTCTGAAAGCTGGATCATACTCTTTTTTATTGACTTGTAAGTGTTCTGTTGAATCGTTCTCTTTCGAGTATTTTGTAGTTTATGGGTTTTTGCTTTAACCTTAATAGCACAGTATTAACAGCAAGATGAATTACTAATAAAACATTTACAAGATTATTTAGTTCTTGCCTGTGCAGGGTGGAATTAAACTCTCTGGTAACACTGGCTGCATCATAAGGTGTGGGACTTTATTGTTTTATTTTCATTCAAGTGAAACCCAAACTTGGTACATCTAAAGGCACTGCTAAGGTAAAAGGGAATTGATTCAATAGAGTAAAGGTGAGCAATACTTCTTAGCACATGTTGGAAAGAATTGCAGAAGTATGGTAGAAATGATATTATATTTATTTCTGATGGAAATGACTAGAAATTAGTGTGTGTAATGGTTGCATTCGCAAGAAATACCTATTTTCTTGACAATTTTTTTATAATACAGCTTCTAACAGTTGTAATTCTAAAGCACTCAGATATTGTTTTAATGATAACTCTAGTGTACAAAAAACAGTTTCCGACTTTTTTGGTAGAGAAAGCATACTTTTTTGTTCCTATTTTACTTGTTGAATCGCAGTCGGAAAATGCATCAAAAGCTTGTAAAATTTTAGATGTTTTTTCCGTAAGTGCTCCTGAAAGATGCCATTCTAAAGCTCTTTTCCTTTCTACAAACCAGCACATGATATGGCAACCTCTGTCCTTTAACAAAGATTGCTAATAAGAATTCATTAGTTTCTGATCTATAAACTATTAGTTACTTTCTCCCCTATTTTGCACTGAATCATATGCAAGAAGCTGGATTTTGCGTGCTTCGTCCTGGTTGAACTCGAGCATTTCAGAGAAATTTATTACTTGACTCTCAGATTTTAAATAATATTCATTTTCGTTTTCAGAGTTACCAGACACCAAAAGCTGATTGGATGCAGGAACGGATATGTTACATATTACATACTCTGAAATGTACTTTTAAAGGTTTCTTTTTATTTTCAGGAATGTGTGGCTATGACACGAAACCACTCGTTTGGTACGTAGTGATGTTTTTTTTTATAAGCGAAGGAGACTTTCCTGAATTTCTGGTTTTCAAGTTATGAAAACGACAGTGAAATGTACCAATCGTGTTTAAGGTCCACTCGTGTAGTTTGACTATTGGAGAGAAAATTTTATTTTATTTTTTATTTGGAGACCTGCAAAATCTTTGCTGCATTTGAAAGTAGTGTTTGGGACATTATAGACCAGAGTCATTCCATCAATAACTTAAACTTTGTTCTTAAAATAGGGTGCTTCTTCTAGAGTTTTGCTGCAAGAAAAGTATCATTTTCAATTACATTCACGAAATCGGACCAATCGCTTTGCTTCAGTGAACCATTCTGATGAACCTAACTTAGCATTGAGCTTATTGTATGGGAATGACTTTTTGCTGTTTCTTTTGCTGTTTTGCAGTCGCTGTGGAAGACATTGCCATTGCAGGACTTCTCTGGATTAGAGACTATTCACATTTTCTTTAACGTTCCACTGAAATTTTGATGCTGCTTATGTGGCAATAGTGGCAATAGCCTCGCTCACTATGTTTCATAACTCAGGTGTAAAATGTGCAAAAGGGTTATCCTGATCATTTATCCTTTTCCGTAATTACTTCGTACTTGCAAACATGCATGTTTTAATTTTTTGAAAAGTGCCATTGTGACCCATACTAAGCAGCTATAATGTGTTAAAGGTTAAATTATTAAGTAATTATGTAACTGGGACATTGTTTTGATAATATTACGAAATAAAACCGCCAAAACAGGAGAGCCACAAAATTTACTTTGGTTTATGTCGAGTCTTCAAGGTACATTCCGCAAACTTGGTTTTTCTTGTGAATTACCTCAAATGCTTTTTGAGCTTGCTTTTATTTCACTTTTCAATGCTTTGATAATAATTAAGTAACAAGTTTTAAACAAACTGGATAATGACATTTAAGATTTTATTGGTTCCCTAAACTGTTAAATAATTTTGATAATTTGAAAAAAAAAAAAATGCGTGTTTTATTCGAAATTTTTGCTTGTTTGCGAAAAATGGAATTTTACTAAGAAACCAACAAAGATAGGTCAATAATCATATTTAGCTTTCATGAAGCCCTTGTTTTGTTGCGTCGATTGCCACTTTTTTCAGTGTTTTATCTCAAATAGTTCGCGAGTTTTGAGTGTTTTAGCAAACGACTCCGCCACTGCTTTCCCCCTCCCCCGGGGGTTGTCGACCACTCAAGGGGGCAACGACATGTGGTTTCATAATCACCATCGTGCCTGTAACAATAATCAGAAATAATATTGCGTCAGCCTTTCCATGCATGCTGAACCCCCTTCAGATCCCGGTCTAATTACTGACGTCGGTATCCTCGTTGATTTTTGCCTCCTTTGTCGCTCCTAAAAGCTCTTCTTTCAGTGAGTACAACTGAGTACTGAACTGCCTGAGTACACCTCCAGTGGCCCAAGCTCAATTATTAGCATGCCAAAAAGCAGTTGATTACACGTAATCTGCTGTCTTTAGGAGTTTAGATTTTGAAAGAGAGAATTTTATCTATTTGCATTACCGCATCCGCTTAAAACCGAAACTCATCCACGTGAAATAAAATGAAGGTGTCAAATCTTAAACCGCGGTTTATCAAAATCGCGTAAAATAAACCCGCTTAAAACGAGGATCTACTGTACTTTATTCGCATATAATTAAATCCGTTTATTATGACTAGCCGTAAACAACAAGCCCATATTTTTGCAACTCACATTTTTTTGAAAGAAGGTAACTTTCTGGATTTATTTATTTATTTTCCCCTTACAGTGGCTTGCTGAATGGGGTAATTTACCTTTGTTTTGTTGCAAAAATAAACCTTGAATTATCAGGCATGCCAGAAAATTCGAATTTCCCGGCATGCTGGTCAACATTGCTTTTTTCCGGCATGCCAGTTAATGCGGGTAACACGGTAATACCGTTATTTATGTACTTTAGTATTTTGACAAATAAAACATCATCTCTTAATAAATTTGGCAATCAAAAGGTTGACAGCATCAATTTTTTCGTTTATGGGCAAATCTTTTATAAAAATAAACTCGTTACTAGTTTATTTTTATATCAATTTGTTTTTAAAAGAACAGAGAAAAGTTGTTTGCATACATCATTACTGGTTAGTTAGTCTGTTGACCAATATTTTGTTTTAGACATTTTTGTGAAACTCGTGAGCCAAAAGCTAGGAAAAGCAAACGTTTCATAAAAGTTGTTAATCATTGTGCAGTATCCCTTCTTTGAACCAAGCTTTTATGATGAGTTACAAGTATCTCTTGTAACTCAAAGTTCAGAAAAGAAAGAAAAAAGTTCATCAGTCGGGAAAGGGAGCCTGATCACTTGGCCGTCTATGATTGTAGTGGAGGAATTAAGGACATTTTATTCTTTTAGGCCTTTTTGTTTTGTATTTTTCGGGCATTTTAAAGGATTTTTTATCCCATCTAAATCTATGTTCCGCTGATGAATAATATGCATTTGAAACTATGGGCAATAAAATATGTTGTGTTCAATTTATACCTAAATATTCAATCCTTGTTTCATTCAATTAGGAGAATTAAGTGAAGAAAGTAAAGCAGCTACTGTCGAAATGTTAAATGCTCTTCAGTCCAGAAAAGATGCTCTAGAGGATGCTCTTAAAAAGAAAACTGAAGAACTCAAAGCTCTTTGCTTAAAAGAGGGGGTAAGCACTTATATTAAATCAGCCAACTGTTAAATATTGTAATAAGCATGAATTTCTTGATAAAATTATATGCTGGCTACACAAACAGAAGCTAATTGTAATGCTCTCACCCCCACAGAGGGTGACACTAAATTGATTTCAACAGCTTGGCGTGAAATGTCAAACTTTTTTTGAATTCATGAAGTATCGTCTACATCTACATGTTTCTTTTCTTCATGAATGTCTATTTTAGTCGTATTTAATGCTTTATTAGTAATATATTTTCTATCAACATTATTTTTTATTGTTCCATTTACTTTCAAAGAAGTGATTTTATTACAAGCATATCCTGACAATCAGGTTACGACACCCAAAGAGGCTTTACAAGTTGGGCTGCACCTTGTTGTGGATTCTCACTGATGTTCTATATTAATTTTGGTTACTTGTGTGAAGGTAATCTCAGCTTCAATGAGAGGACATCTGCGTCTAGCTCGGTTATATGATCATTCCAGATTGATGAACCCACATGAGAGGGGTAAAACTGCAGTATCTGGATGTCATAACGGAGCTGTCGCTATATGTTTGTAGTTCTGCCTTAGCTCCCGCTTAGTGCGGTAACTTTCAATGGAGTCATTTTATCGTCCCTATTTTTAGTACATTAATCATAAAAAAAAGTTTTTTTTTAAAAGTATGTTTCAGATTTAGATATGTTTCATATTTAATTTCAGAAGTGCATTTTGGAAATGACTATGAATAATATTATTCTTGAGTAAAAGATTTATTTTCTTAGGAGATTATAGGTGAGCTTCCACCAGAGACACCTTTCCAGCCAGGTGATCCTCAACCTCAAGTTAGAAGACGTATTGGTACTTCCTTCACTCTTAGTGATAAAATAATTTGCAGAGCAAAGAATAAAGATGTACGTTGATTCATACATGTATTCATATATCATATTTTAGTGATAAATAATGGTGATGCAACTCTGTTAAGGCTACTCAAGCAAAAGTTTTTTTTTTTTGTCAGTAACCAACAGCCAAACAGGAACTAGAACCACATGTAAAATTAAAAAATGTCTCCAAGACTGCTTCTATTAATTGAATCAAAATCTACTGGCAGTTATTAATTTGAAGTATCTTATATATTAAAATGCAGTATCTGTATCTTTGAAACCCCAAAACTCAAAGTAGTATTGGATCGGCTTTACAATTTCACATATATCTTTTTCTATATAAAAGTGCTTTTTTATGCCCAAAACCTTTTAAGCATTTCTTGAGGGTTAATTAAAAACAATTGCTTCTGAGAAATTTCATTTTTGTTTATAAAATAAAGGTGTCAAATCTTAAACCGCGCATAATAGGGTGGAACGAAAAAAACAAAGTTTTTATTTTCGAATCGTAATAGTGCGGAAAAGTTGTGATTGGTGAAGACTTACGAAACAAAACAAAGATTTTTAAAATCGGATAATATCTTCCGATCCCGCAACGAGCCTGAATATTTGAAAAAATGGAAAATTTCGTGTTTTCTTAGTGATTTTTCAAAAATTTTGTTTTATGTTTCTTTTTAAGGCTCTAAGACGGAAAAGTTACGATTGGTGAAACCTTCAGAAATAAAAAAAAAAAAAAATTGAAATCGAATAATACCTTCTGATCCAGAACCAAGCTTAAAAAATCGAAAAAGTTGGGAATTTCAGATTTTTCTGAATTTTTAACATTTTTTGATCGATGTACTTTTTTAGGCTACAGACCGGAGAAGTTACGTTTAGTAAAGACTTCAAAGCGAAAAAAAAAATATCTTTTTGAAATAAAACAATATCTTCCGATCGCGCAACGAACCTACATGTTTGAAAAAATGTAAACTTTAAGCCCTTTTTCAGCTTTTTTTTCTTTTAGTTTAACGATCCTCATAAGTTCGGTATGAAATACTAATTTAAGAACGTTTGTATATAAAACAAATGTGATATTTTAGTACTAGAGCCTGCCTGTAAATTGTTCACATGGCCCTTTAATCCCGCGATACTCATATTTGTTTATGCCGCTTAGTACAGTGTATGCATCTAATACGCCTCACTGGCAAAATAAAGAACCGCAAAAATTTCACAGACGGTGCCATTCATGTTTACAGATCAACTCAAACCTGTCGATACTTAAATGACAATCTAAAACAAGTAATTTACCCTGTCATTGAAAGAAACTCTTTCTATGCGCATCCCGAAAACTTATTAATGGCAATAGTGTTTGATGAAAGGAGGCACATAAGAGAACTTTAAAAACGTCTTAAAAGCCAGGGAATCTGTTTCTAAAGGCAAAAGCATTAGAAACTTTGTCATTCCATCTCTAAATTTCGAAGCAGAAGGTTACACAGAGATTATTAATTGGAACACGACAAAGCTATCCTCGCCACCTTTTCTTCGAAAAGTTCCTAACAAAGACATTGAAAATTTTATTGCAACAGGCACTATACCCGACTGGGATATAAAACTATTCCCCTGCCATACGCAAGCTGTCGAAAGATGTGTGAAGCTAGTGACGGAGGCTTCACTCAAAGTGTGTGGATTTAAATCAAAAGATGGCTACATAAGAGCAACATTGAAATCCAGATCAATTGTGCCCGAATTTTCCAAAAAATCCGATTATAAATTAGCTTCAACAACTAACACTTAAAACAATAAGACTTGTATACTGGATTGTAAATTTGGTAAATATTTTATAACATTCTATTATTTGAAAATGTTTCATTGTTGTAAAGAATGGTAGTTTTGCATAGTCAAGAAATAAATTAATGTTTATGTGTAATATAGGGTTTTTAAAAAGACTTTTCCCTGTAACACCGGGGGGAAAAAACAACAAGAACAATTTTATTTTTAATCACTAAGAAAAGATGAAATTCTCCCTTTTTTTACTTTTCATGCTTGTTCCTGGATCAGAAGGTATTATTTGATTTCAATATGTTTTTTAAAATTTCTGAAGGCTTCACCAATCGTAACTTTTCCGTCTTAGAGTATTAAAAAGAAACGTTGGAGAAATTTTTTTAAAAAATCTCTAAGAACACATGAAATTTTCCATTTTTTCAAATTTTTAGGCTCGTTGCGGGATCAGAAGATATTATCCGATTCTAAAAATTTTTGTTTTGTTTTGTAAGTCTTCACCAATCGCAACTTTTCTGCACTATTACAATTCGAAAATAAAAACTTTTGTTTTTTTTCGTTCCACCCTAGCGCATAATCGAAACCGCTTAAAATAAACCCGCGTAAAACGAGGGTCTACTGTACTACAGTAGACCCTCGTTTTACCTTTATTTTATTTTACGTGGATGAGTTTCGGTTTTACGAGCAATTGGCAATGCAAACAGATAAAATTTTTCCCTCTTTCAAAATTCAAACTCCTAAAGATTGCATATTACATGTAATGAACTGCATTTTGGCATGCTAATAATCAAGCTTGGACCACTGCAGACATTTTATGGGATTGGTTCAAAGCTCTTTCCAGAAGTAAAGTTATTAAAATCACAAATTCAGAACTCACTGCAAGAAAAGCTTTTAGGAGTGACAAAGGAGGACAAAACCAAAGAGGATACTGACATTGGTGACACACAACCAAAAACGTTCACATTGAAAATTTTGAGCAATTCCTAGACAATAGAAAAAGTCTCTCTGATTTGTTAGTGAAGAAAGATTCTATCATGGAAATGACGCAAGTGATCATGAATGCGTTAATGCTCTGAAAAGAATTACAGAGAAAAATTCTTAATGACTGCCAAAAGACTTTCATAGCCAGCTCCTTTTTTTTAAACAGGACACGAAATTTATTTATGTTTTCTTTATGAATGTTGTGCATAAAAGTCAATATAAGTACACATTAAACTTATTATACAATAAGTCATCGCTAGAATGAAATATTTTGTTATCTATGGAACCAAACCCATATTTTAGCACTAGTATTAGGTGTTCATTTATGCAGTTTCGATTTACGCAGTGTTTCCGTGTAACGTAACCTCCACGTAAAACGAGGATCTACTGTATTTATTATTAAGAAAGAATGGAAATAAATATGTCTCCCATTGCCAAAGGACAATAAGAAATCCATCCCTTTCAATCACCTATAAATAAAATAGAGGATGTCTGTTTGTTTGTACATGTCAGTAGATCCTATAGCTCCATAGAGTAAGGAAATCATTTCTTTTCTCTATGTACAGCTCCTTCAGTCTTGAAATTCAGTACAAAATTAAATCGTACTGTGTTAAGCTAAATTAAATAACTGAGCTACTGATCATTATGTTATTGTTCCGTGTTTGGAGGCCACGAATTTGGTAAAGGACTTTTCAGATTGAACTTAGGCCATTTTTTACATTGAAAGGCTATATCACTACCAAGAAGAGACTTTGTTGCTAGTTGCTAGGGACTGCTCTTTTTTTGAAATGGGAATTTTTGTGATGGAAGAAAGTAGTTTATTATGCTCTAATTGCAATGTCAATTTTTATAATTTTTTTTCTATGGTAGACACATTTTTTTTTTGTTCTAATTTCAGTGTATCTTTTTATTAAATTCTCTTTTCTTTGGGATAGGGGATAAGGTCCTTTGAGGGGCAGCTGTCGTTATTCTAATGGGAAATTTTAATGCTACACAAAATATGATTGGATCTTAGGTTGAAAGTTGTATGCATTTTAGTCAAAGAAAAGGATTTTTTTAAAAATAAATTTTGGGAGGAGATTTTTATTAATACATAGGGGTTTCTGTTAATAATTAGCATGGGCATCGCAGTGCAAGTACAGCTATTAAACAAATTAAACTGAAATCTTTGACAGGGTTCGTATGCTCTGGGAAAACTTGAAAATGTCAGCGAAAATGACATAGTGAAAAATGTCAGGGAAATTTCCAATTCCTTGAATGAAAGCATCCTTTAGTATGCTGAAGAAAAAAAAAACTGGTGATAATTGGCATCGGCCTATGATCGACTAATGTTAATTTTTATTATGCATTATATGGTATGCTGATAGATACAATAAATCAGCCATAATTATACTAAAAAATAGTTTTGTATTTTGCTTAATATGTTTTGTGTTGCATTTTAATAAAAAAATAAAGAGAAGAATTGTAAACCGAAAGCAGATGCTTAAAGATTGCTACACAATTGCAGCAAAATGCTAATGTTACGCATGACAGGTGACATCGAAGAAATGTTCGAATAAGTTGAAAGTATTTTGCTTTCGACAAGTAATAAATGAAAATTTAAAATTTTGAACTTTTAAAGCATAGAAAAAAACTTAAAATTTTGAGAGAGAAAAAAAAAGATCCAAGGATTTTTTTGAGAAATTTTTCTCCTGACATTTTGAAGTTTTCCCTGAGCATACAAACCCTGTCAAAACAATTATTTCTTAACAAATTTTGAAGGAGAAAAAAAAAATCTCCAAGGAATTTTTTTTTTTATTTTAGGGGAAAAGTTTTGGGTCTTCCCCATTGCTACTTTAAACAATTTTGTTACACAAATTTGAATAATGCGAGTAAGTAACCTGTAATTTTCTAAAAGACGACCTGGAAAAGTCGGGGAATTTTTTACAACAAGTGTATGAACCCTGTTTGAAAATGCTATTTGTTCATTATTAATTACAGCATGATTTTATTTGTATAGTTGCATAATCAGAATTATGCTTTCATTGTTTTTATATTTGATATTTTCAGAGGGAAACTATTAATAATTTAGAATTGGATTACGAAATTCAAAGTAAAATTACTTCAGCTGCATTTAGACTTGCCAATGATGTAACTGCTCGCAAAAGTGTTCGTAAGTTGAGGAAGATATCATATCAACAAGCTACAACCAAGGTACATTTTTTATTGAAGTTAAATACTAAGTTATACAATATTGTAGAATAACTTATGTATTAAATTTGTAAATTATTTTCAAAGCTGAAAGACATAGAAGAAAAAATATGTACTTTAAAAAGAGAGAAAAGTTGTCAACAAGATCAAGATACTTCCAGCAATGGTAAATTTTCATTTATATTCCTAGTTAATCTGTAATGCAACTTAATCATGTAGTTTTCTCCTGGGAAAAACGAATATGTTCTTTGTAACAAAACTGCTGAGTGTAAAATCTAATTGATTTGGAAAAGACTATTTCTTGTTTTGTAAATTCTGTTTTGCTTTATTCTCATGCAAATAAAAATTGAATAAGGCACATTGATGCATTTATCTGATATTATGTGCAGGGGGGACAGGATGGTTTTTCATTAAGATTATTAAAATCTAACTTTTCACTTTTTTCAAGGAGTTTCAAAACTAAAGCATTTTTTGAATGATCCAATTGTTATAATTTTTGTTAAACATGCTAGTATCTAATATAATAAAATGTTCTTCTTTTTGTACACAATTTAAAAATATTAATTAAATAAACTTAGTTTGCCCTTTTTTTTCTTACAATTTAAGTAAAATTTTTAAACGTTGAGCTTGGAAATCTGAATAAAACACACTCTTTTGTATCAATTGTAGGCATGTTATTGTAAATATTTGATTTGCATACAGAAGCAAAATTTTGTACGTTTGTGAACTATATGTTATAAATCTAAATTGTAATAAAATTTCTGTTTTGTAAAACAATTTCCTCTATTTTGATTTATATTTTGGAAAAATTTCATGATGGGTTTTATTTTGACAAAATGTTTCTTCTTTTTAGATACAGTTGATGCCAGTAGATTAAATTTGGTAGGACTTCCAAATTCTTCATCAGAAAATTCAATATTAGAGAGAAACCAATCAAGTTCATCTTTAAGTGTAAGTTTTTTAGCACACAATATGCTAAATTGTTTGCAAGTAATGTGGTTATTACAATAAATTGCATTGAGGGATGAATTATGTGTAATCAAGTGATAGATTTGTTGAATATTGTTATTTATAATAGAGACTATCTTAAATATCCATCATTTGTGTTATTTTCTTGTTATTAGCAGAGTTACTTGAATTTGAGAGCTTGTATTGTCAAGCCAAAACGGTTCTAAATTTTCTCTGTATATTTACTATTTTGTTGCTATTATTCACAATAGGCAAATGCTTGAATTAAAAATTCTCCTTTAAATGATGCAGCATTTTCTTAAGCACTTCAGATAGGTATATTTTTGGATCCAGAATTTTTTTCTGTGCTGCATAGTGAATTTACCAAAGTTAAATTAAGAAGAGACTTCATTACTATGTCAACAAGAATAAATAAACAGCTTGGTTATTGACTTTATATAAATGGCCACTAAATATAAAGCTGTCAAATTTTGAAAGCATTTTTTCCTAAATCAAGTCTTTGTGCTGTAAACAAATCTCTTGCCTTAAGTCAATTTGTCTTTCACACTTGTAGGGTCAAATACTGACTCATTATGATTGAATACTACTGTATGTGAAAATTAATTTACTGTAAAAATTTGCTTGGAAGTTTTTAAAATGATATATCTCATTGTAGTCATAGCAATGCAATGCTTTACCAAGTTTAATTTGTGCAAGCATTTTATTTTGCGCACGAAGCACTCAACATTACACTAAAAGAAAAGGGATTTAAAAAAGTTTTGAATGCCATCCATGATGCATGTAAGGGGACATTCATTAATTACATAAGGGTCCCAAGGGGGAGGGGGCTGGAAAATTCTCTACAAACCTTTACTTTGGGGGGTGGGGTTCAAGTTCATTCTTACATAATTTTTCTAATTCTATATTTTACAGTTGAAATCGCTCAGTCAAATTGTTTGACAGGGATTGTATTTCATTTGAGTCTGAAAGGTAAAAAACATATTAGGATGAGCTGTTTTTTTATTTATTTTACAAAGAATGAATAATGTAAGCTACAATAAAAGAATCACACTATGTATGGCATGTTTTATTTTTCAATTAGTATCCCATCATATACAAAAAAAAAATTACTCTAGATTCCAATTTTTTAGTAAATATTTCTTTACACAAAATGGTTTAATTTAATAATAGTGAATTTTATTTAGATTCCAGTGAGGTAAGATTCGTTATTTTATTATTTTGGAAATCGAAATGGAATCTTACGTAAGGATAGGGGGAGGTTGGTTTGAAAAATCTTACGTATCCTTACAGGGGGGGGGGAGGGATCAAAACTTGCCAAAATCATCGTTACATAATTAATGAATGGCCCCTAATAGATTAAATTGTATACCTGCAATCGAATACTTGTTATAGCTTGAATACAGAGAGATGGCAGATGAACTAGAAATGGAAACACATTGCTTCATTTTGTAAAAGGATGGGTGAGATCACACAACCTCGAAAACTTTACCAATTGCCCGTGCTCGCTAATCCTTTCTATTATGAAATGAAGCAATCTGTTTCTGCTTCCAATTCATCTGTAGGCATGCTATAATAACATTTCAGAATTCTTTCTAAGTTCTTAGCACAAATATTAAAAACGGCACATTTTTCTGCATTTGTCCGTTTTAAAACTGCTGAAGACCATCCCAGATAATTATAGCTTTAACCTTTTTGTACCTTTTGAGTTAATGTGTATGAAATAATATTTTGTAGTTAAAGGTATCTTGATTTTTGCTTTTTGGTATGTGTAGTGCTCTTCTGTTCCTCCTTCATCTTCACTTCCTCAGTTAACTGAAGGTGCTTGCGTTTCTGCTCCTGCAAGTCCTGCCAAGTGTCGACAAAGGCACCAATCTCTTCAACATGTGATCACAACTGACGTTTACGAGGATGTAACTTTACCTTTCAATGTACAGGCCAGGCGGAATTCATCCACACATTCTGCTGCTTCGGAATATGACACTATCAGCTGTGGAAGTAGTAGTATAGCGTCTATGGGCCTACCCTATCGAAATAGGTAATGTGCAAAACATTATTTGTTAACCAAGTAAAATATATACACCCTATCGTAATGTTTCCTATATTAAACCCTTTGTTAGCAGACTCCCCTCCCCCCCTCCCCCACAACTATTTGATGATGCACAGTAAGTCATCCTTTAAATGAATTCTCAAATAGAGACACTTATAATGCCCATTTCTGTACCTTAGAGCCAGGCTGACGTAAGTTCAAAAATTGTGATTTTTCGTCGATTAGTGCATTGTACGTAAAAGCCTATTCTGCATTGAGCCATGTGAACGCAATTCTGAAGAAAGAATCCTTTTAATTTTTTAACCAGGGTTGAAAGATCGCACGCCCCATCCTTCGCAAAAAGTTTGACCTCTCCCTATAAAAGTATCATTATGTGACATACGTCCTTCTATCTCTGAGGTACAGTTTTATTAAATACTTTTTAATAAATGTGCAAAAAATTTATTATTTGTTTGTTAGCAAAGTAAAATACATCCTATTGTAATGTTTCCTATATTAAACCCTTTTTTGACAGACTCCCCCCCCCCATTAACTATTTGATGCTGTACAGTAAATCCTTCCTTAACACTCTCAAATTGCAGACACTTCTAATAAGCCGACATTTCATCAGGACCCACTCTTAATACAGGTTGTTCCATATTATTCACTGTGAATATTACTTATTTTAACAAAAAAAAAATTTTTTTTCTTATTTTTTTTATTGCTATTGCTAAGTTTCCTTCCATGCTCATTGAAGTTTTACAAGGTGTTCCGTTTTAACCTGAAAGGCCTTTATTTTCGCAACTGTTAGTCCTAGATGTATACTTCCACTTGCAAAAATGTTAAAAATCAGATGGAGAGTTAAGGTATTGAAAGTTTGAAGCAAAAATGAAAATGAGCCAAAAAATACAAAATTTAACTTTTTATACGGGCCCCGGATCCCCTAACTAATATTTAGAAAAATAATCTCCACTGAAAACTATTACTGACACAAAAAAACTTGACATTTGTGCGACCAAAACTCAAGGTGATATTAGAGTTTAAAGCTTTAAGGGACCATACAAAATATGAGATTGGAACTTATCGCCCTTTCAGAAGAATGTCAGGTTCTCGAAGTAAATAAGTATTTATATTTTTCATTTCTATTCCAAAATGAATGCAAATGCTATGCCATGATACGCAAAAGCACACTAAGCAACCTTGAACAATTTGAAAAATCACACTATATGCACACATTTGATTTAAAACTCTTGTTAACCGCTATATTTTCCGTCAAAAGGTGTAATTGATGACGAGTGTAAAGTGGTGTAAGTCACAAAACACTGCATTTCATAGCTCGGTGAATATTGGTAGTACTAATGTCAAATTTTTTTTGTTAGAATGATTTTTCAATGGATAAAATTTCCTTAAATATAAGTAAGGGGACTTGGGGCCCGTATAAAAAGTTAAATTTTGTATTTTTTGACTCATTTTTATTTTTGCTTCAAACTTTCAATTTATCTTAGCTCTGTATCTGATTTTGAACATTTTTGCAATTTTAAGTATGCATCTAGTATTAATGGTTGCGAAAATAAAGGTCTTGCAGGTTAAAACCGAACACCCTGTATATATAAAAAAAAGTCGACTCTTCAAACTGCCAGACATAGAAGAAACTCCTAATACAAATGCTAATCTTCTTGGTTGAACTGAATTATTTTCTGACATAAACGTATTTGCACAGTTTGAATAGATTCTGAGCTTTTGATCCTGCTGTGAAAATAGTTGCCATAATTCTTCGAAGCATTATATCAATTCACTGTCCTTACTATTTTTAGGCAGCAAATAGTCTGAGTTGCTTACAATCCCCTCCCCCCCTCTTGTTAATAAGAGTTGAAGTTCCCTCACATCATTTGTGCAGCTTTTGAATATGTTTTGTTGTTTTGTATTTTTACAAGAAAGTAAAAAATTAACTTGAAAATGTCATACCAATCAACAAATTAAAGAGATATTCTCCCCCCGTTTGTTGAAATTCATTTCATTTTAGCGTAATATGGGGAAATATTGCTTATGATTTAGACTTGTTTTACTGTTTATCACATGCACAACACTTTTAAAAATAAATTTCCAAAAGATATGAATGCATGATTGTTAGGATAATATTGTTTCGAATATTTGCATAAAACCTTCCCAGTTACCAAATTTTCAAATAAAAATGTTTCATTTTTGTAACTTAATACATTTATCATGCACTGGTATTATTTATATGTATTTAGATTATGCAACAAAGTTAATTTGATGTTTGATTCTAAATATCCTTTTTCATAATATTTTTAGGTTTGAAGCAAACCTAGACATTGAAGGTACAAACCACTACAGTGTTCCAAATCGTCGTGCTAGTCAAGCTTTCAATGATCCTGATGACTTGCTTCTAGACAACAGGAGTCAAGATACTTTAGACAGATGTTATGTCAATGACAATGTTACCAACATTTATGCAAATGCACCTGCATTGTCATCATCTTATGATGAACGATTATCATACAATCACCCTGGAGGATTTTCTGTAATTCCCGACAATGCTTCTATAGCTGAAAGTAACTTTGATCAAGGTTATAGTGAAAATACTTCGAATTACAACGACTCAAGCTTTAAGTTAGCTGTACCCTACGAACTTTCAAGAGTCGAAAATTTCAATCATTCTCATTCAGAAAATTCATTACATCGAGTTAGAGCCAACTCCGTGCTTCAAAAGCTTGACCAAATGCACATAAGTGAGCCTGACTTACATGTAGATAGTTCTGAAAAAGAAAACATTCCTCATGTTTACAGTGTGCCTATGCTACGAAACAACCGTCCACCACGTGCTACTGCATATGTGAACTCCTTAGATTCTGTTGGTGTCACTGAGCAAAGCATTAACCAAGTTGCTGATTTAGTTCAAGCTTCCGTCCTCTTACAGAACTGCAAAAGAACTATGTCTTCTAGTTCTCTGCAACACTGTTCCCCCAAAACCAAAACAAAAGAGTGGGTCGAAACTTCTCTGGATTCTCCAGTATTGACAAAGAAACGAAAGCCTAAACCACCTGAAGTTATTCATTCTGTTGACCATGTTCAACCAGCACCGGAGTGGCTGGAAAATGGATTGCCAGCTGTGTACGTTAATGATTTGCTTGTTCCATATCAGACACAGTTTTATGATAATAATGAATTACCATCTAATGTAGTACTAAGGAATTCTCCTGTACCACATTCCATGCACAATCGAGTTGCTTGCCCTCCCAGTTATCGGCACTCTTCTATTTTTCCATCTCACATTCCGTCCGAACATTCCACGTTGGATTCAAATGGACATTTGCCCAACAGAAATCAATATCATCATTATGAAAATGCTTCTGAAATAGCTAGGAGCACCGATAATTATCACACTTTGTCTCCTAGCTCATTTTATGAAACTGTTCAGAAGGACTCAAATTTAAATGAGAGCAACTTATTATCTGTGAATACGGGTAGCAATGAAACACTGATTGAGCATCCTGGCTCCGAGCAATATGAGGATTCACCTCTTTTTACAAGAACTATTGCTGAACCTCAACAACCACCCAAACATCCGAATCGACGAATAAACATGTCTGATGTATATGTCGACGAAAGCATCTCGCTGCCAGATGAACCAGATTATCAAAATGTACCTATGAATCATCATTTTGAATCCTCAAATTACAGAGCTACACCTCATTGCACAACATTCCCCGAAATCCACTGTGATATCCCTGAACCAAATCATCAGTATCATCAAGATCTTCCACACCATTCAGTACCTCAAGAATTATGTGATAATTATGACACTGCCACCGAAGATCAGGGTCAAAGCTGGCCACAGTTTTCTCCAACATCAACAGTTGCTGAGAACTCTCCTTCCTCTGTATCTCAAAACGCTAGCTTTTCTCCCACAGTAGAAGTTAATGTAGTTTCTGTGGGTCACTTCCAACCCTATTGGGAAGAAACAAAACCGTATGAATTGTCCGATTTTTATAAGTACAGCACTAAGCACAGGAAACAGCAAACAGTTGTAACTAGTGAAGCAAATCAAGTTCAGAGTCCATCCAACGTAAAACAGTCTAGTGATAAGAAATCAAATCTTTATCATGATCATGCACAATCAGAAAATAGTAGCATGTACAATGATTATAATCTTCCTGTTCATCCAATAAATCACAACCAGCCTGAACTGGTCACAAATCATGTTCCAGTTTTTGGCAATGCAGAGCAGCTTGAATCTCCAGTGAAATTGTAAGTTTATTTTGAATTACAGTTGAACCTTGATTTAACGTTACTTGCACTAAATGTTTTCCCGCTATTAAAGTTCTTTCTTGTAGGTCCCAATTTTCTTTGATGCTGTTTGTGTTATTTCTTCCCGTATATTTAAGTTCGTTCCCCCCCCACCTGTCACTCCCACGAAAAACATTAAGTCGTAGTTCTACTCTACTGATTTTTCAATAAGATTTTGTTTTGAATGCTTCATTAATATGGCAGGTGCTTGTCAATGTATGCTATTCCTTGTATGAGCTGAATCTAGTTTCAGCTTTCCCGTCCTTATTTTACTTTGCATTATAGAAATTATTTAGTAATCAAATACATAGTTTCTAACTTTTATGATTTACCAGTTTTTTCCCTTTGAGATCAATTTAATGTTGCAGCATAGAATTTCAAAATCTGAAAGGCCCGGAAACCAAAACTTTTTTTTATTTATCATTAATATTTTTTTAATTAAAAAATAAATAAATGCTCAATAATGTTTACATTTTGCTATTATTTGTTGAAAACACAGTACTTACCACTTATTTTTTAAAAAGTTTCTTTAAAACCACGTATCATGCAAAAATTAGCGTTTTGTTGCAATTGTGCAGCTATCTTTTACCATCCTCTTTAGTTAATGATAGTTCTTTGTTTCTCATAAACGTACAACACAAAGCCCATTAATGGAAAATAATAAAGCTAATTTTAGTATGAAAATGTTTTATTTATTGTAACAACTGGCACTTTGTATAACAATAAACATAACACCCGCAAATCATCAGATCATATGGCACTGCAAATTATCTCCTGCTTTTTTAGCATACTAGGGAATGCTTTCATTAAGATTGATCAACAAGTCAAAGAAGTTTGGTGCACAAATTGACGAAACCTGGAGAAATGTGCCTAATACTGCATTATATGATTGTTTTTGTTCTTTTTTAAGCGGGGATGTAAAATCTGGAAAATTCCAAAATTCAGATAGGGGGTGGAGGTTTCGAGCATTCGGGATTTGGGGCCCGACACTGCATATAAAAGTACTTATATTCGTGCCGTGTTTTTGTTAACTATTTAATCTAAATATAAAACTAATTATGTCACTGCAGTCAAGTCCCGTTTTAGTGCAGTGAAAATCTTTTTAGTGAGGGAAGACTTTGGTAATCCCCCACTCAAACTGCATAAGAACTATGCCAACATTCGAAAATTCAGTATAATAAACATTCATGACAGTGAAATGGTTTGCTGGACCCTTAGACTTCATTAAAACAGGATTCAACTGTATTTTTACTTAAAAGAATCTGTCAAGGTCAAATACAAGGGAGGGGTGATCGCCCCCTCATTAAACCGAGATGCAGGAACTCTCCTGCATACTACAGCATACTTTCGATACTAAAGTTCCAAAAACGTAATATTAGACTCCCTCCCTTGGAATTATTTCCGAGTTGTAGCCTTGAAATCATAATTGTTGAACATTTCTTTACACTCTAAGATAAGAGCTTAGTATAGGAAACTTTCGAAGTTCCAGAAAGTCAATTTTAGACGATCTTAGATGGGTTTTGTGGACTTTTTCTTGGAAAGTATTTTAAATTGAAATCCAAAAAACAGTGATTATAGGACACGTTTGATGACATTAAGGTAAGGGATGTGGTTTAGTATGCTCTCCTTCAAAATTTTTAAAAAATGGAAATTCCGAAAAAAAAACTTAAATTGAAAAGATCTTCCATGATGTCAGGGGGCGGAGGTTTGAGAATTTATGAAAGGGTAAATTTCTGAAATCAATCGCCCCCTCCTTGGAATACTTTCTGGATCCGTCATTTGAAGCTGTTCATATATTTTGAATAAAAATGTTGAATATCAAAACAAATTTCTTAACTTTTAGCATTTGAGCTTCAAGGACTAGTGAAAAAAAAAGCATTGTAATATTCTGGTTATGTTTTATGCAATAAAGTTTCTAGCTACGAATTCACTCACTTTCTTTGACATTACTGAAAAATCTTTAAGCTCACTCATTGAGCTGCTGAGCATGGATGGTTTGAATTCAGTACATTGTTGCTGAAAAATTAAAGATTTTATTTCTACTTGTTCCTTTTTATTGATCATGCTTAGTTTCAAAGGTGTTTTTACTTATCAAATGAAGTATTTTAGAAATAAGTTATGTTCATTGATCATGCATACTTGCAGTATTTTCTTCACTATTTGTGCTTTATTTACATAGACTAGCAAAAATACCCGGCGTTGCCTGGGTCAGTAATAATTATTAGAAAAAATCGTTACTTGCTTTTGTTTTCTGCTTTAAGTGAAAGAATTTAAAACACATCTTTTTGATGTGATTAAAAATCGAGTTTCTTCCTTACCCATAAAACTAAAATAGCAATAAGTATAAAGAACAAAGTAGTATTGATTTAGAAACGAAAGCACTATATTTAAGCATATACAAATTTAAAAAACATGAAATTAATCTTCTCATGTTTAAAAAGATTAATCTGTTGATACTTTTTTTTAACATGGAGTCTAAAACCTTCTCTGTATGGTTAATGAAGTACGAAGTGATTAAAAAAAAAGTAGCTGCGCTCGTAATCCCCTTATCGAGTCGAGTCCCCTTATCGATATCGTCGATAGCGACAATACAACAATTGTCGCTATCGACAGGGAGTTGAGATGATACACTAAATACTGTATTGAGTTGAGGAAAGCCTTCGAACATGGATCTAAAAAGCTCATAACTCGTTTTTTATTCTACTTAGAAATTTCGAACAGGTGCCATCTTCAGCAGAAAAATCAGAGCTTTCGATGGACATATAATGTAAATATGTGCAAGTATTTTTTCATCCCAATATTAGAGAATTTATACAAAAATTGTGTTTTATTGCCCCCTAAGGGGGTTTTGCCCCCCATAACGGGATGAAAACTACCCTATGTGTTATTCTGATGCATAAGCATATTATTGTAAAGTTTTATCAAAATCCGTTCAGTAGTTTTTGAGTGAAAGAGTAACAAACATCCATACATCCATACAAACTTTCGCATATATAATATTAGTAAGATTACTAGCTTAATTAATTTAAGCATTAGTTAAAATTTATTTTATCTATTATTTATAGATTTATTTTCTTATTAATTGAAATAAATATGATTTAAATATTTAAGAAATTAAACGTGTTTTTGTAAATGTTTTTACAGCTATGATGGTAATTGCACATCAACCTCACCAAACCATGGAGAACCAGATAAAAGTCTATCCTTTGGAGAACTGGGACTTGGTATTTCACTAGCTGACACTTTTCATGAGGAAATGGTGGCATGGTATCAGAAACAGGATAACGTTAAAAAAGCAACTTTAGTTTGATTTGGAGTATTAAATATGAGTAAGTTTTGTTTTGTGTGATATTTTTTCAGTGTGAAATAAGTCTTTTTATTCAAAACTTTTATACTGGAAGGTTCATAATGTTGTTTGAATACAGGTAAGAGTACATTGATCATGAATAACAAATTTTTCGCCTGAAAAGTAGGCGTATGTAAAATTTTTACCCAATCATTTTATGTACTTCTGCAAGGGAAATGACATTTTGAAGTAAAAACATAATCTTTAAAAATATTTTAATGTTAGTCAAGCAATTAGCAGACGTTCGGTGACTAAAGCGTTGATTAAAAATGCTAAAATACTTAAAGCATTTTGAATTTCTAAAACGCTTGAACAATGCCAAGTTCACCAGTGATAAGAAGATAGTTTCTTGAATGATACTCAAAATTTATTACTTACAGCACGCATAGGCTAAAACTCATCACAATTATAAAAAAAATTAAAAAAACTACCACAGAAAATAGTAAATAATAGTCATTGAGGGTAACTTTGTGCCACATTTTCTCTATCTCTACTTTTAATTAGCCCAGTTTATTTAATTATGGTTGTCGCATCTATTTCAATAGATGCAACCCTAATTAAATGGTCACTTTCTACAATTTTTTATAACAAACTTTGGGAATATAGGAAATATAGGACACTTTTGATGCTTTTTTTTTTGAAAATATTAGATATATAGGATTACTTCTACCCCTGTCTATTGTCATAAAACTGAAGAAAAACTCTTAGTATAACTGTGTCCTAATCCTAATTTAGAAAATAATTATATTTGGAACCATTTAAAATGAATTACTAACCTGGCCAATAATCTAGCCTGACACTCAGAATGAGTTTGAGCCACGTGAGAAATGAGTTGGTAAAAAAAATATTGTAGTTGCAGAACTATAAATCAGAAAAACATTATTTATAAACATTTCAGAAATCCCTATTGTTGTTTGGTAGCCTCACATGCTTTATATAAATTTATTGCATAAATGTTATAACATCTTACGCAATGCATAACATGTAAGAAGAGTGAAGAAAGATCAATATTTAGAGGAAAAATTTGTTGATTATTTACGTAGGAAATTAAAAGGGAGAAGAAAATAAATTTTAATTATATATTAAACTGAAAAATACCTCTTTTTGCAGAGTTATATTAGAGAAGTTCCGATAAAAGAATTTAAAAAAAAAAAAAAAAAAAAAAAAAAAAAATCATCATGTAACAACTTTAATGTTGAAATTTAATAACTTCAAAGTTCTATGCCATTTATCAAAGCATATTTATAGTTTGCGTTACTATGTCTAGAATTCTTTTATGTGCTTTTATACTTATATTTTCAAAAATGTTTTAGCTGTGTTTGTTCTTTAATGATGTAAAGAAGGAAAGTTATCTTTACTAATAATAAAGCTGAAAGTCTCTCTGTCTGTCTGTCAGGATCTCTGTGACATGCATAGCGCCTAGATCATTTGGCCAATTTTCATGAAATTTGGCACAAAGTTAGTTTGTAGCATGGGGGTGTGCACCTCGAAGCGATTTTTTAAAAATTCGATGTGGTTCTTTTTCTATTCCAATTTTAAGAACAAAAATATCATAAGATGGACGAGTAAATTACAAAATTATCATAACGTGGAGCCGTAACATGGACACAAGCAGGGGCGGCATTTCACCATTTCATTTGGTGGGTCAAGTTTCTGAAATATGTATAACCTCAAAGCGAAACCAAACACACATTAGCTAACAAGAAGTTGTCATAAAATCGGTTTACATAAATAAAATTAGTGTTTAGAAACAATTAAAATTTTGATTCATTGACTAAAAAGTTATCATAAAAAACATCTCGCTACTAAAGTTTTTACAACTTTTGGAAAATTTATAATGCATGATTTTTGGAATTCGGAAGAGCAGGGAATCGTGTTACTAATCTATCAGTGCCCAATGTCGTGTTGTTTTGCCAGTTTAGCTAAATGGAAAAGGTATTTTTTCCCCCTTTGTGCTTCGAAAATATTTCTCTAACCTCCTGAGACATAAAAAAAAAAAAACTTTCTCTATTAGCTGAGCTGATTGTAATAGTTAAAAAATAATTGAAGTAACACAAAGTTATGTATGAAAACCTTTTTATATCTTGCTCTTCGAAATCACCCAGGCTACTTCAAAAACTATGAGGGGCTTAAACTTTTCATCATTGAATAATCTAGTCATGTCGGCGCTCTCAGCTTTAATGAGACATCATCTGTCTCCAGCTCTGTTATTCACTATTCCAGACTGATGAGTCCATAACAAGGAAGAAACTGCAGTCTGGATGTGAAAACCATTCTGTCGGTATATTGCTTGTAATTTTTCTTACCTCATGCTAAAAATTTTACTCACATTTGAAACATTTTATTTTTCGTTTTCAAAATCCAATCCAAATAACCATGATCCCAGCCAACCAATAAGAAAAATAATTATCATCAAATCTTGTGTTAATTTCATTCGAAACTGAATCTATTACTGTTAATTTCATTCAGAACTGAATCTATTACTTCATGCAAAATATTCAAAAATCAATGTTTGACTTCACATCATCATGTGAATTTTTGTCCTTTTTTTTTTTTTTTTGCGCCTCTTTAAAATTGACTCGGAGGAAGAATTGTTTTGAAATATTTCATGATTGATTGAAATATACATCTATAAAAAATTTATTTTCAGTTTCAATTGTAGATTGAACTGTGGTTTGAATAGTCGAGTAGCTAATTGAAGATATAGATTTTGATAGAGTAAAGCATTTTTCAAAAACCTTTTCCCGATGCAAACAAATTGGATAAAAATTCCAACGAAGTCATACATGCTAAAGGGCATGAGCTTTTTCACCATTGAAAGAATTGTTTTGCAATAATTCTTCCAGTTGTCAAATCACTGCTTTGAAGTTATAGAGAAATGTTTTTTATCGTTTTAACTCTTGAAAATTATCTTGTGTCACTCCGTGATTGCATAATCATAGAGCCCCATAAAAGGTATTTGGTTGATATGTCTTTTTTATTCAATAATCACATGCATTTTTCTGTGCAAGTTTCTGTGAAAGTACTATAATGTATTGAGCAGCTGAAACGTGTTTCTAGCAGAAGAAAGCGATGAACACTCATTAAATAAATGTACACTTAAAAAATGAGCGTAAAAGTGAATGTAAAATATCAAGGAATTTTCTTGTGAAAACCATGCTGTCACACCACTTTTCACGAGCCTCTCATATTGGACATACCATTGTTACACTGGGCACACAAGTGTGAAATTTTTAGACTATATGAGGCAATGTCTTCTTTAGTTAATATTAACCATGGTTCTCTATCAGTTTTCTATGTTCTGAAAAAGCCGAAAATACTTCATGAATTTCTAAGTCATCATCCAAATAACGAAAAACACTTTTTCTAGTCTGAGAATGTGTCGAGGTTCGTCAAATTGTTGCTGAGAACCAGCGAGATTTCCTTTAATGAACATTGATTTCTGACTTACATTAATTGAATTCACCCATTTTCTATCATTCGGCTCAAAAAATTTGGGGCTACGACCGCCCCTTCTTGACCCCCCTATTTGCCGCCCCTGGGCACAAGCCAATCGGCGAGATACGAAATATCATAACGTGGAACCGCAACATGGGTACAAGCCAATTGGCGAGGAAATTCATCATACATTACTTGTAAATATACAGGCGAACCAAAAGACCTTTTAATTTTTCTATTACGGGCAAAGCAGTGCGGGTACCGCTAGTGGGAAATAAATGTTGAAAAATGAACATTTTTGTTTGTATACATGTAACTATAGTAGATAAATAATAACGCTAAGCCCAATGGGGAGGTGGCTCATAGTTAGCCTGAAAACGATATTGCCTTACTTTTTTGTCGTTTTACTAAATATTACTGTATAAGCTGTTAATTCACTATATATATAGGAAATGAAATATCTAATGAATGAGTATAAATGTTACTGACTTTAAAGATTAGTAGGACTTCAAATTGACAATTTTAAAAGCTATATTACAATATAGCTTCCAAATAGTGAGCTTTAGATTTCTCTTTTAAAATTTGCTGTGTAAAATCTTGCAAACTTTTTCCTAAAATTAAAAGCTGAAGATCGATTTAATAACCTTGTCAGCCGAGTGCAGCATTCTGCATTCAAGTTTCTTTTTTATTTTTGAATACACAGTATAATCCCGATTTAACAATTGTCAGGAGACTGGAAAGAGTTATTGTTAAAGCGAGGAGCATAGACATTTAATGCAGTCAAATCCGAACTAGTGAAATGTATTTAAATTGAGAAAAGTGTTAAATCGGGATTGTTAAATCAAAGTTATACTGTACTAAAAAATTTGAGTTGGCCTGGTTAACAGTTCAAACTAATTCAAAGATACCCTGTATGAGTCTAACAGAAGCATAAGCAGGGCGGATACAGAAGACTACTTTAAGGGGCCCCCCCCCCTAAAGGTCAATGCTGCTTTTAGGTCATGCTGAAGAATGATCCACCCACCAAGAACGAACATGCTGTTTTGAGGGGGGGGGGGGGATTTTCTGAAAATGTGCTTGGGTGTAAATAAAAAGCACCAACTCAGCCAGAATCAAGGCACCAATTAGGGCGTAAGCCTTAATCATTAATTTCATAAGCTATGAAAAGAAGTAGCATTTATTAAATATTTTCTTTCAAAAATAATTATTAAACTAAAAGGACTTCTGAAATCGTTTACATTCTTATTCATAAAAGTGTTTGAACACAATGTGGACAGATACTATTGTGGACGGTTTAGAGTGGGGGTGTCATGACCCTTCCCTTGTATCCCTCCCTCCCCAAGTGCAAGTTGATTTTGGACGCACTGTTTTATGGATTTCTTTCCTGATGTTGATGATAAATTCTTTTGAATAAAACTGTTCATAAATCAATTATAATAGAAAAATATTGAAGCTAGAATTTCTTCATATGTGTAGTTGATTTTACTCAATAGTTATGCTTTCATAATGAGGATATTGACAGTAGCCCTTTATTTTCATGCACTTATTGTGGTGAGTGAAGGCAAACACTGAGGTGTTATCTTTGGCATGGTATCATTCATGCTTATTCATGATAAAGATTATGACAGTAGCCCTTACAGTAATGAGCAAAGGAAATTGAAATGTGAACTCTCATCCACTTATCACACCATTTAAGGTTGAATGAACTGTTACTCCAAATTTGCTCACCACATAAATTATTAGAAGGTTTCTTTTTGTATGAAATTTAAAGTAATTGCTCTTTTATTATTATTATATTTTTTTATTTGAAACTAAATTGTATGCAATCTTTGATTTCAAAATTCTCAAATGTTTTAAAATGGTAAATTTAATTTTAATTCAAAGTGTTTTGGTTTAATTTCAGGTTGGATTTTTCAAATGATTGCGGTGAAGATATAACTATGTATGTACATATGATTGAATATTTATTTGAGAATTTTGTATATAATATATTTACAAAAGTGGCAATAGAAAAAAATAAATATATTTCACAACAATTTTTGTAGACCAATGTAATAGTTTTATTAACTTATCACAAGTATACATTAACACATAAGTAGACCTTAACATTTATCTATAATCTACAGTAAAACATTTAACACTATGTTTCTGATCTATATTTTACCTAATTGACTGTTTTGGAATACTGTTTCAACATCAATATATTTCAGCTTAAACATATTAAACATCTAGAGCCCATTATAAACAAATAAATAAAAATGCTGATATAGTTTTTTTTTTGCAAAGAAATGTAAGATTAAAGCATTCATGGATGAACATGCATATTTAGATGTCACTGTAATAATATTTACATGTAATGTAGCCCTTCAGAGTTAAAAAAAAAAAAAAACCACATAAATATAGATGCACATTTTAATGCAATCTTCAGAATAAATTTATGCACGATCTGTGCATGAAACTTTTTTTTTTTGTAAAAATCACAATTATATCGAACATTATCACACAATTAGATGGTAAATTTACATAAAATCTCACTGGATATATTTTAACCGGGATTTATACTTCTAAATTTTGCAATGATTTGTATCACTTAAGAGCAGGGCTGCGGAGTCGGAAGGAAAATGACCGACTCCGACCCCGACTCCTGGATTTTGAAACGCCCGACTCCGACTCCAACTCCGACTCCGGATTAAAAAAAAATAATTGTATTTTTTCAACTCCCTCGCTCTCTTCAGGGGAAGGGGGAAAACCTCTAAACAGAGATTGAAATATTAATTCCTTTTTATGAAAATTTCGCATTTTGTTTTTTATTGTAAACCTAAGACGCATACAACGTTAGAAATTCAATTTAAAGATCAAATTTTCCAATAGTTACGAGTTAAAAAGTGAGATGACTTAAAAATCCCCTTTAAAAAATTTGAAAAGGATTATCTGTAATTTGCCCCCCCTTTAATGTTTAGCAAATAGATATTGATCAAATCGTGTGCTTTCAATTTTTTAAAGCTGTAACTTGAGAGAAAAAAAGCTTTTTTTCTAAATCCAAGTTCTTGAGAGGGGGTGGTTCGCCCCGGGTGACACCCATCTGGTAGATGACACCCAAAGTTAATTTCAGAGTTTATAAAAAATACAAATACTTTAATTCTGAAAATTTTTGCGAATATATTTTAAATTATATTTTATCAATAAAATTTCAACGAAAATAGGGCACATATACGTCAGGAGCTAATTTTACACAAAATGCGGCGGTATATAAATTTGTACGAATAGCGATTACTATACCTATATTTCTTCTTCGCTAAATTTTTAATTTAAATTTTATTGGCTGCTTTGAATTAACCTTAATATGAAGATTTTAAGATTAACTGCAATTATTGAGTGTTGTAATCAAGAAATCATTTACACTTATTTTGTTCCATACTTTTTAGTGAGAACCAAGCTTATAGAAATAGTCTTAATAAAGAAAAAAACATTAGATTATTTCATCGAATCTTTTGGATTCGTACTTTCGCGCCAGAACTTCTTTAAATTTGCCGTTTACCCTTAAACGCTTCAACCTTAGCTACTGGCCTCAATTTACTAATTTGTTACGTTTCTTTTACTATTTTATAATTGAGATCGAACAAAACACTATATTTCTATTTTTATTTGACAGTGATTACTTGAAAATGTTAGGCAACAAAACCGTTTGCTGACAGTTGCTATTAGTTAAGTTAAAAAGCAAGCAAACTAGGGGACAGCTACAGAAAGTTCGATAAGCACTCAAGCTAGCTGATTGCCATAGTGGCAGTTATTTCCTTATTAGTATCTTTTTATACATGTAATCGAACCAATTGGTAGTCCGTTTTTAAAAAATGCAAGGAGAGTCAGGGAAAAGGAAAGAAAAAAAGAAACCCGGAGTCGGAGTCGGCATGTTTTCTAACGACTCCGACTCCAACTCCTTTACCCCAAAATCAGTCCGACTCCGACTCTTCGACTCCGACTCCACAGCCCTGCTTAAGAGTGCAAAATGAAAATTTTGTTTCAATAACTTATATACAATCACAGCTACGCTTTCACATTGCACTGTTTTTTTTTATTTTAAATACATTAAAATATGCACTAGAGTATGCCGGAGCAATAATGGTTCATAAGCTGACTTTCTTTTTGCAGATTCAAGTTTGAAATTCTCTACATCAGAGCCAGAGTGACGTAAGTCCAAAAAATTGTATGCAGAAGCCTATTCTGCATCAAGCCATGTGAACGCAGTTCTTTTAAAAAAAAAGAAATCCTTTGCAATTTTTTACCAGGGTTAAAATAGCGTGCGTCCCATCTTTTGCACGTGTGTGTGCCAGAAAAAAAGTTTTTCCTCTCTACCGTAAGATTATCATAATGTGACTTACGACCTTCTGGCTTTGAGGTACAGAATTGTCCATTAAAAAAATTTACATATATATATACATCATCATGACATCTGAATTTTTATAAGTTGAAGAGTAGAATTTCCCATAAGCCAGTAGTGCCCAAACCTACGGTCGAAAAGCTGATCCATGTGACCCACAGACTTGTTCAATGGTTATGAATCGAAAAGCACAATTAAAGCTACAAACTTAAAGTCAAATATTCAGAAATTGGTTTCTCAAAAGCATGGATTTAATTAAAGCATCAAGTAATGACAATGACAATTATTTCTTTGTGACTTTTTCTTTTTCTTATTTTCCCTTGATATCTAGAAAGGAATGAACTACCTTGACATTTTATAATATGTGTTCTGGCCTGCGAGAATGATTTTAATATGCATCCCTTGGGCAGAAAAAGGTTGGGCACCACTGATGTAAGCCGAAGTCTCGAAGATAACTTAGAGAAATATTTGGAAAACACTCAAGTTATCATTGTTCTTGCACTCATTTGATGATCAAATAATTTAAATGTTTTCATAATGACTTTTTTTGTGTCAGAATTGAATAACAAAAATTTATCTTAAATTATTAATGTACCTAAAATTTATAATTTCTAATATTGAATTTTCTTGCAAACATTTTATTGGTCCCAAAATAATAAAAATGGCATTGCAGCTAAAATAGAAAAAAAGAAAAAAAAAAAAGTCAGCATTTTCATGATAAATATTACATGAATAAAAAGCACATCCACATTATTAAAAATCAAATGCAACCCTGCTTGGGCAAATAACTTATGCAGAGGTCTATTAATAAAAGATGAGTCAAACGTTCCAGGCCTGGGCAATGATCAGACAATGATTATGCACAAATGTTTTAAACACTTGCAATATGATAATCAGCATTGAATGTTATTTGATTGGAAGGAAGATATAAATTGATCTCTCTTTTTGGAAATTATGTATCGCATCACAAGCTACTTAAAAAATAACTTTAACCCCTTTAAAAAAGTACCCATAATATCCTTAACACAAAACTTTTCCAAGACATAAATGTATCTTCATTAAAAAAAATATATTAAGTACAATTCTCTATCTTGAATACTTATGTTCTAATCAAGTTTGCCTACTTCTGTAAAGCATTTTACTTGATAATTCATAGTTCTGAACCCAAATCAGAAGATTAGTGTTCAAAAACGATTTGATTTTTCAATTATAGCACATTTATACTAGCACCTACTCATTATAGTAATAAAATGTGACAAATATTTTTAAATTATATTTGTTAAATAAAGGAATATTAGTAAGTTATCTAATTTTAAATTTTTTCTACAAAATATATTCATATTTTTGTAAAGAAAAACCTTCTTCTAAAATAAATACAGTGATGACGCATGCTGCTTCCAATTAGATGTTAGATAAAACAGCAGCAAAATATGCAAGTTAATCTAACTTATATCAACATATTTCTTGTTTTTTTTTTGTTAGGACTTTCCAACTCTTACTAGTAGGAATAAGGAAGTCTGATGTAACAGTTGCTCTAACTGCAAGATTTCAAATGTCAGCTTTGTTGTACCTAACACCATTTAATTTTAAAGTAGTTTAATGGCTGTTTACATTTTAACAAATGGAATTATCTTTGTTAATATAAATTTGTTTCAATGGCACCACACACAAATACGCAAAGCAATATACACATTTGCAAAATGCTTAACATTGACGTTATAAAATGTTAGCATCAAGAATCTAACGAAGGAAACCTATCATTTATGTCTTGCCCAGTCCTGGTATAATGTTTATTTAAAAGAAAAATAAACCTAAACCACCTCGTAACTGCTTTCTCGCACATGTGTGCTAGACATGATAGGTGATTTATAATTCAAATTGACAATGCTTTGAGGAACAGCACAATCATTATAGTCAATGAAGTCACAAATGATAATATTTAACCCATGAGGACCAGGATGCTTATCCTCCAACCATTTCAGAAGCTGTCTATTGCTTTCTGTCACTAGAACACTTTTCAGATTACCCAACAAATTTCTTAAAATCAAGAACAGGTTTGGCGTAAGAATCGACTGAGAAACAAAGAACTTCCCGGCCTCTCTTCTCTTCTCGTAGCCTCTCGTCAAAAAAGCAAGCAGGTTCTTGATGCTTCTTGTATTTGGCCATGGATTTGGAATGGATTCTGCAGGCCACAAGAAAGGATGGTACTGTGCAATAGTATCCCGATAGAATACAACTACCTGAAACCCCCTTTCCCAAAGCCAAGACAGAGTGAATTCGGTAAGGTCTGCGACGTACGGACATAACATTGGACCAAAGGTTTCTGTAAGTTGGTGCAGCAATTTGTGATGGTCAAAGTGGTTCATCTCGTAGAGATGCTGGAAATCGAGGAGAACGACTTCCTTGGAATGTGTTGCAAGAAACTCTTGCATTGATTTCAAAACATTCTTTGTTTCTGCCCCATACAAACCATGCACGATGTACAATAATCCATCTTCGGCTCTCTTGGCAACTCTCAGGTCAAAGTATCGAATACCTGCTTCTAACTGCTGTTTGCAATCAAAAGACTGTGTGCAGCACCAATTGTAAATAATGCGTTTTGACAGACAGCTGGTTGCACGGATGAGGAAGGAATTGTACAGCTCTGGGTCGTCTGGAGATATTTCAGAATGAGGAGTGATTGAACAACTCAAAGAGTCATGTGAACCTGTGGACCAAATTTTTGAATGCAATTTTAATAATTTTGTTAATATTTTCACACTGAAAAAGTAAATGCATAAACAAAATAGAATTTTTAGATTTTTTTTTACAACAAATATTGATATCAATTACACAACAATGAACTAATTAAATACTGATTTTAGGTCCACTAATTTAAGAACAGAATGAAAAAAAAAACTTATTTAAAATTTATTTAAAAAATCTTTTTGAACAATTAATAATAATAATAAACACAAAAAATAAGAAATAAGTAAAATATTTTCAGCTCATTTACATTTAAAGGAAACCAGTTCCAGTTTATGAGGGATAAAAATGACGATTGGTTTTGTTTATTGTAAAATCATACTATTAAGTAAGCACTACCAAAGCATTAGAATTACACAGCATTAGAAATCGTAAAAATAAAGCTACAGGACCAGTGAGTATAAGAAAAAGTTTCATTACAGACAATGTGACTAATCCACTGGTTCTAGTTTAACATGGAATATGTTTCATCACAAAAAAGAATTTTTGCTCATATTTATTTTCATGAAATTTGCTAATGTTATCAATTAACATCAATTTAATACTTGAACTATTAAACCGATTTCATCTCCAAAGAAACTACATCTAACGGCAAACGTAGAGAATTAATCCAAATATATAAATAAAATATTTAAAAATCTAAGCATAAATAGTAACAACACACCTTCCAAAATCATAAAACAAAAAATCATGATTTTCTTTTCCTTTTTGAAAATGAAAAGAATAATGAATGTTTTTTTCTGATGGAAGGAAAGAAAAGAATGAATAAAAAAAAGTGTACATGAAGTACAAAATAACAAAGCTGTCACTGGGAGTGCTAAAAATTTAGTCTAAAATTACTATTTGAAGCAAAAACTATCAGTGCAAGCACACACACAAATATATAAACAAAAATAGAAGCTAAACGAGCTATGCATTCAGCTGCAATACTTAAAAGAATCGAGGACAGTTGTGTTAACAAATTAGAAGCCAAAAAAAAAAAACTCTCCCCCTCTTCTTTGCACTAACATACTAGAACATAGCTATTTGTTTTCTTCTTTTCAGAATGTTTACAATTTGTGGGATTTCAGTAAAGCGAGATATTTTGGGCTTTTTAACTAAGGGATTCCCAAACTTTTCTGAGTCACCTCACCTCTTGAAGAATTCTAAGTTTTTGGCGGCAACCTAGTCTATCTGAACTATACATAATTGATATTTACCATGAGCACTTAGTGGCATTCTTCGCTTTTCTCTACGGCACCCCAGGGTGCCATGGCACACCCTTTTGGGGAACCTTGTTATAAATGTCCAATTTCATAAACAAAATTGGCTGATTTGAAATGAATGCTATTGCAAAAGTACAGGGTTAACCCTTCAAGAGGCCGTGACGTAAAATTCCTTCACCCAGCGATGTATCGAAGAGCGGCCGTGTCGAAAAATTTCGCCATGAATATTCTTCCATAGAATTTTACGCCGCAGCCGTTCTCGAAGCAGAATATTCAAGGCCAAATTTTTCGACACGGCCGCTCTTCAATACATCGCTGGGTGAAGGAATTTTACGTCACGGCCGCTTGAAGGGTTAAAAGACTTGTACAGCAAAATACTGTTAAATGTAATAGTTAACACCATACTCAACGAATTTATGTAACAGTTAAACACAAAACTAGAAAAGTAATGCAACCATTGCACAAAACAAACAGAAAGTTAACTTGTAGTGTTAGGAAAATAATAGGCTTTTCAATCCCAGCAGTTCAAAACAAAATTTCATAGTTTCAAGAATCATGCATTGTAGATTGCAGATAAAATGTCCGAGTAAAAGAAAAAGTGAGGGAGATTTATTTCTGGCAGGGAATTTATACACATTTCTTGTCAGATTGCTTTACTACCTGATGAAATGTTTTTTTCTTAAAAAGTGTGTTTACTTTTTTTTTCTTAAAGGTAAAAAATATGTAAACAGAACTAATAGTTAGAGCTGTATTTAATGCATTCAGAAAATTTTTCGGATAGGTCTTTTTTACCTGACTGCGCGTGCGCGACGCAAAGGAGGGTAATGTGTTTATCAGTCTATGTATGTATGTCCGTTTCTATGTGGCGTTCTACAGGCTAAACGCCTTGACCAATTTTAGTAATTCTTACGTCAATCGATTTGCCTTAACCTTGGGAGTGTCACTAAACACATGACAGTAGTCAAAAGTACCATTTAAAAAACCAGTTGCCATTTTGTCAGTTAGGGATCGGCGCACGCTACCTGCGTGCGACAAGTACAGGTATTTTCACTGCCTGAATTTTTTATCTACTAAGTCTACTAATTGGGGTCTCAGTGGACGAGTGGTCTAAGCGATTGCTTCTCCCACTTGAGGCGGTGGGTCAAGACACTTTGCTCCGGATGTACTTTCCCCTCTTTCTGATGTAAATTCTTTCATGTGTTCTTTATATGTAATCTGTACTGTAATAAAAAATATATTATGCGTTACGAAGGCAAGACACTCAGATTGTAGTCCTCATCAAAATAAACCCATGCAACAAGTACCAAAAAAACAGAAAGTCTACTAATTAAATTTTTATCGTTATCATATGTTGCATTTGTTTTTGCCCTGATTCAAAGGATTGAATTTTGCGACGTGTACTTTCTGGAGAGGCTTTTTTAGTTTTGCGAGAAAGATTTGACTGATGGGGGGGGGGGGGGGACGCTTCCGATTTCGCGTCATCATGAGTTATGCAGACTGTTTATATAGCTGTGCTGAGGTTGATTTAAGTTCGCGCATTTTTGCCGAAGGTCAAGTACATGTAGCTTTAAGCCTAGTTAGGTCCCTAGAGGGACTAATTATCAGTAGTTTAGACCACCACAAGTTACTTAATAAATCTCACGATACAAACTCTCTCAATGAAATGACAAGGTTGCGAAATGTACCATCTTATAATCATAATAATTAAGTCAATGAAAATTAACTAAAAAGTGGAAAATAAAAAATTATTAAATAAAAACAAAAACCCGACTGCGTAAAAACCAAGAAAACTAAAAAGAAAAATATATAAGCCCAGTAGTTTAGAATGTAATAAGTACCACTGAATAACTACACCGTTGAAATCGTTTTATAACCGTACACAGATAAGACAAATCATAAATTCAAAAGCAGAATAGAAGGATCAACAGTCGGGGCCCATTCAAATTTTAAGGGGTTACTTGAATGAGAAAGGAATGGGCCCCGAGTGTTGATCCTTCTATTCTGCTTTTGAATTTAAGATTTGTCTTATCTGTGTACGGTTATAAAACTATTTCAACGGTGTAGTTATTCAGTGGTACTTATTACATTCTAAACTACTGGGCTTATATATTTTCAGGCTAGACTAGTCATTAAAATTTGACATTTTTAATAACTTATTAAATAATTGCTGGAGAAGAAATGTTTTTACATTTTTGCAAAGAAAAAAGTATTAAAGCAAGAAAGTTCTAATTTCAAAGGGGGGGGGGCACGAGCCCCCCCCCCTTGCCCCCCTGTATGGGCGCCCTTGTGAAGAATAGAAATGTACAGTGCCGGCAAAAAAAAATCTTTACATTTGGTTGGAAATTTATTTGGTGGAATACAATAGAATACCTTTATAACGCTGACCTATATAACGCAATTCTCTATAAACCGCACAACTTCTCAGAAGTCAACAATAGGTTTTGAAGTTCAAAAAATCCCTCTGTTTTGCATTACAAACATAAAATTTGTTAGGCAAATCGAATTTCGAAACAGTTTTTTATCTTCCCATCATAATTCAAAGCTTTTAAATGAAAATTATTATTCATAGTAAAAAGAAAATACCAGATGGCTCTTGAAAATGCAGCTGTTACGCAAACCATGAAGCTACCAGAAGTACAAGATAATTCACTTTCATTTGATTATGAAACATATTTATTTGTGAATAACTAATTCTATAATCAGTGCTTTACTACTCATTGCTGATAAAACCCACTCTGAAGTGCTAATATAGATATATTCTGAATATTAGTTTCAAAATTTGTGAAACAACCTATATAACGCCAAAACCTGTATAACGCAAAAGCTCTGGTCCCAAGATGTGCGTTATAATGGTCTTCTACTGTACTGAATATTCGTCCAGATTCTGGACGAATATTTGGTTTTCATCCAATTCACAAGGGAGCATGCCTAGTAAAATAACGACAAGAAAAAGGTAAGTAAAATTTTTAATTGCGAACCAAATGTAAAGATTTTTTTTTCCAGCACTGTACAAACTATGTAGAATTTATTTTTATACTTTTGTGAAAGTATCTCTTATACTCGCAGAGATATAAGCATTTCTTTCAAAAATGCAAATTTTATTTTAAGGTTTTTGGCTCATAGCACTCAAAGTTTTCCATCAACCATTACTAAAGTTTCAGAATATTTGACAGCATACAAGAGACACGTAATGATAAAATTAAAGTTAAAATATGGAAAATTTGAACATTTGAAGTAGTTGAGTTTTCCCTGCGTATGCGCGAAAGATATCAATTTATAACCTTCATAATCAAAAGCCCAGATAGGTTCTACACCTTGTGATAAAATTCTAGCTCGATATCTTAAAAATTCAAAAAAATTTCAGCGATCAAATGAGTTGAATTTCAATAATTCTTTGATAGGCAATGATTCGTGAGGGATCGTTCGCAAATAATCTGTTTTTATCACGAATCACACTGAATGACGGCAGGCAAGTGTTACCAGCTTACAAATGAATGATTTGAGCAGAAAGATTTGTTTGGGTTTTCTTTTTTTTTTATAGAGTATTGATGCTTTTGTTTTTAAATTTCAGAAGTTAGCAGGTACACCTAAAACCTCTTTTTGTGTGGTAGATAGGGACCGCATAAAAAAAGTTCATTCGTTTTATAAATAACTTCGTCCGTTTCATAAATACTATTGTCAATTGAGTCCCAATCTGATTGAAATTTTCATACACCGCACAAAAAATGGTTTGGATGTATACTATCGCAAGATCACAAAATCTGTTTAACGAAATGAAATGGAAATTTGCATGCTTTAGACTGAAAACAGGAATGTACGGATTTTTTTTTTTTTTTACTTTGAAGGAACAGACCATTTTATTTACTTTCTAAGTACTGTTTAAAAAGCAAGTCAGTATCATCTAAGTCAGGGGTCCCCAACCTACGGCCCGCAGGCCAAATCTGGCTCACGAGCAGATTTTAATGGGCCAGCGAGAAGCTCACAAACTGGGAAAAAAAGTTTTTTTTGTTGAATTTGACAATATATTTTCTTTCAAACAATTTGAAAGAAAACTGCGCTCAGAAAATCTAAAAAACCACTACTGAGCTACGCATGAGCATAGCCAGAGGCGAGGGGCAGCTGTCTTTCCTTTGAGGAGAGTGCAAATTTCACTTTCCTCCCTAAAGTCACCAAAGATAGCATTTCTGGAACTTGCATTTCTAGATTGAATGCAAGCAATTTCTGGAACTTGAATTTCAAAAATTTCTGGATGAATCCCGAACAATTGCCGGGATAAGCCACCACTCCCTTTCCGAACGTATTAACATACAAGTACATTACTTAAAATTGTGTTTTTGAAACTGCGGTATCAAAACATTTCCGGGACAGCTGCAAAATTCTGAATGTTCCTCTAACATCATTAGAAATGTTCAGAAATATGTTTCTAGAACATCATTCCCAAAAAGTTTCTGAAGAGAGCATCTAAATTTTTATTTCTTTAAGCCCACAAATCGCCAAAGGTAGTCTAAAATGGAATTTTTAAAACTAATTTGAAAGGGAAAAAGCCTTTGACGTCTCCAAAGAAAACCTGAAGTTGATTTCATTTTTGACACATAATTGAGGGAGTTAATTGCTACCTCTCTTTTCCTTCATTTTACTAAAATTATCTAAAAATGCAAATTTTGATGTGAATTAATTTTGAAAATGTCTGTTAATGTGGACTATGAAACTTGTCCTCCGACTATCTCCAACACTTGCAAAGATTGACTAAAGCTATTTCTAAGACTTCAATTCGGAAAATTTTCTGGGAGATATCATTTGATCCACCTCTCTTCTGATTAAAAGACAGTCTAAAACTTTTAAGGACTTATAAGTTTTTATATCTATCTTTTGGCATAAGGAGGCAGCTAAAAACCGCCATCTTGTTTAGCCCTGGTTTGCCTTTTTTTAAACGTGAATTGCTGACTGCGCCCATGCTACTGAGCGCTTAATCAAAAAGTTGAGGGAGAGGAACAAACACAAACAAAATCATTTGAACCAATATTGGTGAATTGCTGGCCCGCCGCACCTTCCAAAATTTACAATGTAGCCCTTAAGTAAAAAAAGGTTGGAGACCCCTGATCTAAGTCTAAAGGCCAGTCATTGTTCTTTATTGAAATCTCCATTGTTTAGTCATCAAAACTTTTAGAAAAATTTTGCAGAAATTCGATAAAAATCGTTAGTTTTGGGACGATTTCAGCATTAAAAGTTTCGGAAAAAAATGCCGAAATTTGCTAAAAATTGTGAAAAACCTAAAACAAATTGGTACCAATGACAAAAATTCTTTAGAAAAATTTAAAAGCAGACGAATTTTTTCACAAATTGTAAAAAAAATTAACAAAAAGTAGCAGGTAGTTTATGAAGTTCAACGAATGTAAACAATATAATTTATCCATGTAGTTCTTTATTCTTAATCTCAAATAACTTGTCTCAATTTCTATGAATCGATACATAGAAGCTAGAAGCAACTGTTGATTGATCATAACATTTAAACTGATTGTACTTTTTGCATAAATGAACATGAAAACAATAGACAAACTGATACCACAACTGAAAGACTAAAATAAGAATGCAAGTTAACAATGAAATGTACTTAGTTCATGTAAAGGAGAAAAAGTATTCAAGTCAGATTGACAAAATTTCATTGAAATGTTTTAAAAATTAGAAAATGTTCCATATAAGACAATATTTTATACATGGAAAAGAACAGCATTTTTTCTTTATGGAAAAAGTAAATAAATACAATTTGACAGCCAGTTGAATTTTAAATGGTTTGAAAATAATTCTGGAATGCATAAAAATAATTACTCTCTTGTATGTGTTGTAATCACGTTTGATTTTTAGCTGGTCATATTTAAAAAATAATTTTATCCTACCATTTCTTAGTCAAAGCTTTTTTAATTTTTTTTTTACAAGAAATTACATCTAACTTATTTTGGGAATTTTATGAACATCTTTAAATCTTAAGGAATCAATCCTCAATAATTGTTGAATAATTAGTTTCATAAAATGATACTTTAGTAAACAACAATATCTTTTTACACCCTTTTTCGATAGCCTGGTCTCCTAGTTAAAGCACGTAGCAACAGTTTAAAGGAAAATTCAGTTCTATAAATGTCAAGTATCTGCGCAGGCCAAACGTCAAACGCAGGTCCATTTTACACCTTTAATACATGAATATTGTTTACAAACAATACGCAGTGCAGTACGCATAAATAAGGAAAAGTACTAACCAGGTATTGCTAGGCAATGCAAGGGTAAAGAATGTGCTTCTTCCGGCAAATTTTCCATCCAGCGATCCAAACATTTTTTATTTTTATCAAATTGCAAATCCACTTCGACCAAGTCTGTGGAATCCATGTTGTCAAACCGATCAATGACGGCGAGTGTTTTGTTGCCATCTGCCATATCTTTTTTTCTTTAGACGCCTAGGCGCGATGATGAAATGAGAGACTGGAAACAGAGTCCCTACTCTCCAGATGATGTGGAAAAAGGACAAAGTAGGAGTTGATTTGAAACAAAAAGTATCAAGAAAACAATAAAATAACAAATTGAAATAGGCAACACAATGAGGAACGTAATGAGGATTTTGATGTAAATCGCTGTTAAAGAAAGCCTTGATTAGATTTGAATAGTCAGAGGTGCCCAGTTAGGAGGGGGGGAGGGGGGAGCGTAGAACAGACTGCACCATTGAACTTTTTAAAGGGGTTGTTTTGAGGGGTATTTTTTACATTTTAGGGGCTTTTTTTGAGGGATGGTTTTCTTGCCCTTAGAAGGGTTGGCAACCCTGGCATAGTTGCTATAAGGAAAGGGGTAATGAAATCTCGTTGAGAAGTATGCTTAGAAGCAGTTGTAAAGGAGGTGACAAAAATTTTCGTATGTTTTACATAGGCTACAGTTATATTTAAAAAGATTTAATTATCTGTATTCGGAACTCCAGCGTTCGAATACGCTACCTTGCGGTGATTTACAAAACTGCAAATGAAACTAAAACATTGCCACGTGAGTCTGTTGACGGAAACACAGGCAGTTTGTTCTGAGTATTTATTAACGCAATTGATGTGTCTTAGTTTGCTTTCAGCTACAGAAATTAATTCATCCCTTAGTAGTATTCTCGAGCTTCTCAAAATAATGTTAGTTTTCATTATTTCCTTAATAATTGGTGAAAGCGAAAATTCTGGATTAACAAACTTGGATAACGTTATACAAGGTAAATTTTTTTATTGTTTTGTATGAATTTGTAAGAATATGGGTTTTTTTTTTAATCTTAAACTAATTAAACTTACCATATTTTACAGCAGCATTTAGTTGGAATGGACAGTATGCAAAATATTTTCTTGAATATATTATAGTAGAACAAAATGAATAACCGAGAAAGAATTTACTTTATTCCTTTTATTCCTGAAAGGTTTCGCCAAATTTGTTTAGGGTTATAGTTTTAGTATAGTGCGAGCAAAGTAGCCTTGGCGAGATTTCGCGTTTTTAGTTAAACCATTTTTAATTTTTATCATGAGTGGAATAAAATGGTAGTAAGATTACAGAATTCGATAAGTTAAAGGAAATAACGGTCAATCAACTGAAAAGAAAACTACCACTATATATCCGTGAGAATTTTTTCGATGATTTGCATAACATGACACAATGAAATCGTAACTCAGAAATTAGAAAAATCGAAACAGAAAATTTTTAAACTAACCGATTCGGGAATTCGAGAGAAATAACTCAGCTACAAATGGAAAACAATAAACGCTAGCCAAGCAAGGCAAAAAAGTATCATCTTCTTTCGATAACAATTTGTAATGTCATATTGAATTTTCTAGCATTAATTGTTATTCTTGTCAGGCCACAATTATTATTTAGTTTTATCAAGAATTGATAAATATCGAATTCAACATCGTGGAAATAGCTGCTTAGAACTACGAACTACGTAGTTTTCATTAATCTTTGACGTTTAGTAATGCTTCTTGAATTCTCATTTCTTTCTACGTGGGCCAGAATATGCACAAGACTTTGAAAATTAATTTAAAAAGAATAAAGCGAAAAAATCATACGTACGAACAAAAATCACAACACTTTTAGCATTTTCTTCGTTACCATGTGCGTTTGTTTTAGTTTTTATGTCCGCCATTAGACAGTGACTTCAGTGCCCCCTATAGTTCATTGGAGTTGCGAATTAAAATTAATGCAGATTATATTTAAATTAACCTATATTTAAATTTATCATGGTACTTGGAAATTTTGCCATTTTGTGTTTTGTTCGGTTTAAATTTCCGATTTTAGATAATTTAGATAATTCCTTATGTCTTTGTATAAACGTTCTAGGGATAATATAAGTTGACGCACTATTCTCAGTACTTTTACCTAGAGTCACCTATAGCAGAGTTTCCCAAACTGTGGTCGGCGGACCCCTGGGGGTCCACGAGTATCCATGCCAGGGGGTCTGCGGTGCTTTCCACGTTAAATATAATTGAGATTGAAGGACGATATTCTAAATCAAAAGGAAAGCACATTTATGAGGGATAAAAAATGTCCTCGCTTAAGTGCATGCAGGATGCAGCAGCTCCCCCCCCCCCAGGACTAACATTTTTATTCCTAATTGAATTTCAAATAGAATTTTACTTCCATAACTCAAAATAATAATGTAAGAAATTAAAACCAAACAACAGCTCTGATAGCTACAGAACAATAAACAAATAAATTTAAAGGGAAAAAAGCTAAAAAATATATTAGAAAAACTAGAGGACCCGACAGATGTTGTTCCGTTCAAACTTTGTAAATTGAAAAGTTGAAAAATTTCAATAAACTATCAAGTGTTTGAACCTTTTTGTTGACAAAAATAAGTAAAAAGAAAATGTTTTAAGCTGCTTGATGTCAGAATGCGTATATTTATTACAACTTGATTTATCTATTGCCCATTGAGCAGTTCTTTTATTGACTTTTTTTTTTTATCGCGTAACAAGAAAGATCTTCATAGATTGCATGGTTTACTCCTTCAACCTTACTCAAAGGATAAAAACAGTCCTCAGATATTAAGTGTAAAAAACTAACTACCCATCTAGAACAAACGGGAAATTCCGCTGCAACATCCCCCACATGAAAAAGAATAAAACAATCGAAAGGATATCGTTTAAAAAAAATGATAAAGGTAAAAACAGTTCCCTGAACAAGCGAAAATCCCTCCCCCCCCCCTTCTCGGTGTAAAATAAACACATTCTTCAACTAAAATGACTAAAAACTCTTCAAAAACGAAAAACAATTACTTGCAATTAAAAATATTTCGCTTAACAAACAAAAAATACAATAAATAACATTTAAAATAGCTTTAAAATGTAAACAAATGATCACGTAACTCTATTGTTTATAGCCAATGTCGCCAAGCCACCACGTTACTGTAATCCAGCCGATCAGTGAGCGAAGCTAACTCCGACCGATTAGCGATCCGATCTTTTGAACGAAAACTTTTAAAACTTGCCTAATTTGTTCTTTCCACCAAAAATAAAGATCTTCCACGTCACTGATCTTTTGTGTACAAAACTACCCTGTTGTAATTTGTCTGAACGAAAATAAAATTTGTTTCGTCTTTAAATTCCATCATCTTTTCCTTGAATAGTGTATTGATTAGTTTGATAATCCTTCAAATATTCTTGACATTGGTGCCAAAACTCAGATGGATTTCAGCCTAGAAACAAATGTTGCTAGGTACGGTACTTTCTGATCATTTGGTTAGGAAAACCTAAAGCACCGAGCCGGTCACATGGTTAAAATACGACGACAGAACACACGTTTTGCGTAAATCTTCCAGTACTTTACTTTAAAAGTTATCTCGGGACCTAAAATCGTTGCTTTCAAGAAATGAAGGCTTGACTCTCTCTCAACGTTTTATCTGTTCTCAATTGACATATCACAATAGGAAATTTCATTACAAAAAGCAGAGCTGGCTTTCTTATTGTCCTCTGGCAACGGGTTAAATATTTATTTCAGTTCTCACTCAACAATAGGTTAAAATAAATATTAATCATTTGGGAGATATAACCATTCAATGTTTAAATTAATTAATTAATTAACAAAAACATTTCTGATTCAATCCATCGTGCTTCGAAACCATGCTTGCCACAACCTAATTACGCATAAAAAATTTGATCAAAATCGGTCCAGCTGTTTAAAAGCCTTATGGTGACAGACGTCCGCACAGAAGATTTTTACTTTCTTCTATATCTAATACATAGAAGAAAGTATTGGATTCGTGCAAATTTTCGAATTTCGAATTTTGACGGATTCGAATGTTTTGAGGTGTGCTGAGTCCATTTCGACTATTTTTGGAAAATGTCTGTCTGTCTGTGTGTGTGTATGTATGTGTGTGTGTATGTATGTGTGTGTGTATGTGTGTGTGTCACGTCTGTGTGTGACCAGTTTTTTGTGGCCGCTCTACAGCAAAAACTACCGCATGAAATTGACCGAAATTTGGTACACATATGTGCCCCTATGTGAACTTGTGCCCATTAGTTTTTGGCGCGAATTCCTCCAAGGGGGTTGGAGCAATGGGACGTTTTTTGAGTTACGCGTGCTTGCTATTCCTCAGGAAGTAACTGGCGGAATCAAACAAAATTTAGTCCATATGTTGCCCCTAACAGAAGCAGGTGCTGATTCAATTTTGGTGTCAATAGCTCAAACGGGGGTTGAGTTATAGAACGTTTTTTATCGTCAATTGTGACTGCTGTATCTCAAGAAATAACGAACGGAATCAAACAAAACTTTTTTGACAAGTAGCCCTTAGTGGGTGTAAGAGCTGATTTTATTTTGGTGTCAACAGCTAAAAGGGGGGTAGCGCAATCGCCCGTTCTTTTTACTTTCTTCTATATCTAATATATAGAAGAAAGTATTGGATTCGTGCAAATTTTCGAATTTCGAATTTTGACGGATTTGAACGTTTTGAGGTGTGCTGAGTTCATTTCGACTATTTTTGGAAAATGTCTGTCTGTCTGTGTGTGTGGGTATGTATGTATGTGTGTGTGTGTATGTATGTATATGTGTGTGTGTGTATGTATGTGTCACGTCTGTGTGTGACCAGTTTTTTGTGGCCGCTCTACAGCAAAAACTACCGCATGAAATCGAACGAAATTTGGTACACATATGTGCCCGTATGTGAACTTGTGCCCATTGGTTTTTGGCGCGAATTCCTCCAAGGGGGGTGGAGCAATGGGACGTTTTTTGAGTTACGCGTGCTTGCCATTCCTCAGGAAGTAACTGGCGGAATCAAACAAAATTTGGTCCATATGTTGCCATTAACAGGAACAGGTGCTGATTCAATTTTGGTGTCAATAACTCAAACGGGGGTTGAGCTATAGAACGTTTTTTTGTCGTCAATTGTGACTGCTGTATCTCAAGAAATAATGAACGGAATGAAAGAAAAATTTATCGGCAAGTAGCCCTTAGTGGGTATAAGAGCTGATTTTATTTTGGTGTCAACAGCTAAAAAGGGGGTAGCGCAATCACCCGTTCTTTTTTTTCCATTTTGAGTGCCCTATCTCAAGAAGTAATGCTACGTTCAGGTTGAAATTTGGAATATATGTGAATCTATATGTAAACAGGCTTTGGTTCAATTTTGACGCCGATCGCTCCAAGAGGTGTTTTTTTTTTTTTTTTTTTTTTTTTTTGCGAATAAAAATATTTTTATTAATGCAACAATAAGAAAGATAAATCGTAATAGATTGTCGTCTGCATATTTCTCGTGATTTGAATTGTATGGAAATGATCGGAAATATTATCTCAATGATTTAAAATTTTTAACTGTTGCCGTCTTATGTTTGTTAACAAATAAAATATTTGTAATTAATTCAAGCAAGGCTTTTAAAATAAGTTTTAATTTTCGCTCTTTGCTTTGCTCTTGCAATAATTCAGACATTGGGATAGTCGTCAAGTTTTTGCATGTGTAATTTTGTTTTTGTTGGGAATATTGCTTCCTCGTCAAGCATGGGGAGGGATCAGAAAAAAAAAAAAGAAAAATATAGAAGAAAGTTTCGTAATGGCCACAACATACTAGTTTTCCATTGTGAGTGCCCTATCTCAAGAAGTAATGCTACGTTCTGGTTGAAATTTGGAATATATGTGAATTCATACGTAAACAGGCTTTGGTTCAATTTTGACTCCAATCGCTCCAAGAGGTGTATTTCTTTTTTTTTTTTTTTTTTTTTTTTTTTTTGCGAATAAAAATAGTTTTATTAATGCAACAATAAGAAAGATAAATCGTAATAGATTGTCGTCTGCGTATTTCTCGTGATTTGAATTGTATGGAAATGATCGGAAATATTATCTCAATGATTTAAAATTTTTAACTGTTGCCATCTTATGTTTGTTAATAAATAAAATATTTGTAATTAATTGAAGTAAGGCTTTTAAAGTAACTTTCAATTTTCGCTCTTTGTTTTGTTTTTACAATAATTCAGACATTGGGATGGTCGTCAAGTTTTTGCATGTGTAATTTTGTTTTTGTTAGGAATATTGCTTCCTCGTCAAGCATGAGGAGGGATCAGAAAAAGGAAAAATATAGAAGAAAGTTTCGTGATGGCCACAACATACTAGTTATGTATTAAGAAATATATTTAACTGTGTCAAATATATATATATATATACTAGCATTCCCGTACCCGGCATTGCTCGGGTAATGGAATTAGCAGGGGTTAACAGTGCTTTGGTGCACCTAGTTTCGAAAATCCCCTGTAATAATTACTTATTACCTATAACTTTTTCTAATTTGGGGAGGATCCCGGGGACCCTGGACTCCTTATATATATATGTCCTTGTCCTTAACCGATCTTTAACTGTTATTAACGATCCTTTTAAAGTATTGATCATCTTTGCAAACACAGGTCATCCACATTTTATTGTTATACCTATGTTTAAGCTAGAACTTCTTTGTATACAACATTTTTAGTTTTTTTTTCTGGTGCTAAAATTATTAAACTGCTTGATGAACTGGCTTTGGAGCAAGCTACATAACATTGGTCGTGTGAAAAAAAGTCTTCTATTAAATCGATCCCTGCTACTTTTAATGTCTGTCCCTGTGACTTATTAATGGTTATTGCAAAGCAAACTTTAACAGGAAACTGCACTCTTCTAAATTCAAAAGGATAGTTCGCCTATGATGATGTTCTTAAAAACTTCGTTTCTAGTTTTGAAAAAATAAAAGCAAAAGACAGAAACATTATGATTTGACTTGAGAAAAGCCTCGAAGAATCACGTGAGAAAAAAAAACAATATCAAATTTATAGTTCGCTATGGACCAAAAGTTGAGATGAAGTACTGAATAATTATTTGAATGGAGGAAAGCCTTCGAAAATAAGGGATTTGAATTTCAATGACAGGTTTTTAATTTCGCAGAAATTAAGGGGTTTTAATTAATTTCTCCCGAACTAATTGAGATTTCGAAAAATCCTTTCTTAGTGGTTACTTTTGTAATCATGCAGACATGCCTGCCAAATTTCAAGTCTGAAGCTTCAGCGGTTTCGGCTGTGCGTTGATATATATATATATATATATATATATATATATATATATATATATATATATATATATATATATATATATATATATATATATATGTTATCTCAGGACATTGATTTATATATATATATATATATATACTAGCATTCCCGTACCCGGCATTGCTCGGGTAATGGAATTAAAAGAGGTTAACAGTGCTTGGTGCACCTAGTTTCGAAAATCCCCTATAATAAGTACTTATTACCTATAACTTTTTCTAGTTTGGGGAGGATCCCGGGGCCCCTGGGCTCCTTATATATATGCCCTTGTCCTTAACCGATCTTTAACTGTTACTAACGATCCTTTTAAAGTACTGATTATCTTTGCAAACACAGGCCATCTACATTTTATTGTTATACCTATGTTTAAGCAAGAACTTCTTTGTATACAACATTTTTAGTTTTTTTTCTGGTGCTAAAATTATTAAGCTGCTTGATGAACTGACTTCGGAGCAAGCTACATAAAATTGGCCGTGTGAAAAAAAAGTCTTCTCTTAAATCGATCCCCGCTACTTTTAATGTCTGTCCTTGTGACTTATTAACGGTTATTGCAAAGCAAACTTTTACAGGAGACTGCACTCTTCTAACTTCAAAAGGATAGTCCGCCTGTGATGATGTTCTTAAAACTTCGTTTCTAGTTTTGAAAAATATGAAAGCAAAAGACGGAAACATTATGATTTGACTTGAGAAAAGCCTCGAAAAATCACGCGAGAAACAAAAACAATATTAAATTTATAGTTCGCTATCGACCAAAAGTTGAGATGAAGTACTGAATAATGATTTGAATGTAGGAAAGCCTTCGAAAATAAGGGATTTGAATTTCAATGACAGGTTTTAATTTCGCAGAAATTAAGAGGTATTAATTAATTTCTCCCGAACTAATTGAGATTTCGAAAAATCCTTTCTTAGTGGTTACTTTCGTAATCATGCGGACATGCCTGCCAAATTTCAAGTCTGAAGCTTCAGCGGTTTCGGCTGTGCGTTGATATATATATGTATATATATATATGTATATATGTTATCCCAGGACATTGATTTTTATATATTAAGATATATATATATATATATATATATATATATATATATATATATATATATATATATATATATATATATATATATATATATATATCTTACTACTATTATATATGCGGAAGTTTGTCTGTATGGATGTATAGATGTTTGTTACTCTTTCACGCAAAAACTACTGAATGGATTTTGATGAAACTTTACAATAATATAGCTTATGCGTCAGAATAACACATAGGGTAGTTTTCGTCCCGTTATGGGGGGCAATAAAACACAATTTTCGTATAAATTCTCTAATATGGGGATGAAAAAATACTTGCACATATTAACATTATATGTCCATCGAAAGCTCTGATTTTTCTGCTGAAGATGGCACCTGTTCGAAATTTCTAAATAGAATGCAAAACGAGTTATGAGCTTTTTAGCTCCATGTTCGAAGGCTTTCCTCAACTCGATACAATATTTAGTGCATCACCTCAACTCCCTGTCGATAGCGACTATTCGGAAATCCAGCGCTCGAATACGCTACCTTGCGGTGATTTACAAAACTGCAAATGAAACTAAAACATTGCCACGTTGCGTTCCACGTGTGTCTGTTGACATAAACACAGGCAGTTTGTTCTGAATATTTATTAACGCAATCGATGTGTCTTAGTTTGCTTTCAGCTACAGAAATTAATTCGTCCCTTAGTAGTATTGTCGAGCTTCTCAAAATAATGTTAGTTTTCATTATTTCCTTAATAATTGGTGAAAGCGAAAATTCTGGATTAACAAACTTGGATAACGTAATACAAGGTAAAAAAATTTATTGTTTTGTATGAATTTGTAAGAATATGGTTTTTTTTTTTAATCTTAAATTAATTAAACTTACCATATTTTACAGCAGCATTTAGTTGGAATGGACAGTATGCAAAATATTTTCTTGAATATATTATCGTAGAACAAAATGAATAACCGAGAAAGAATTTACTTTATTCCTTTTATTCTCAGCTGAAAGGTTTCGCCAAATTTGTTTAGGGTTATAGTTTTAGTATAGTCTGAGCAAAGTAGCCTTGGCGAGATTTCGCTGTTTTTAGTTAAACCATTTTTAATTTTTATCATGAGTGGAATAAAATGGTAGTAAGATTACAGAATTCGATAAGTGAAAATAAATAATGGTCAATCAACTGAAGAGAAAACTACCACCATATATCCGTGAGAATTTTGTTGATGATTTGCATTACATGACACAATTAAATCGTAACTCAGAAATTAGAAAAATCGAAACAGAAAATTTTTAAATTGACCGATTCGGGAATTCGAGAGAAATAACTCAGCTACCAATGGAAAACAATAAGCGCTACCCAAGCAAGGCAAAAAAGTATCATCTTCTTTCGATAACAATTTGTAATGTCATATTGAATTTTCTAGCATTAATTGTTATTCTTGTCAGGCCACAATTATTATTTAGTTTTATCAAGAACTAGCATTCCCGTACCCGGCATTGCTCGGGTAGTGGAATTAGCTGGGGTTAACAGTGCTTGGTGCACCTAGTTTCGAAAATCCCCTGTAATAATAATTATTTATTTTAATATAGAAAAATCTTCTGTGCGGACGTTTGTCACCATAAGGCTTTTAAACGGCTAGATCAATTTTGATCAAATTTTTTGTGTGCAAGCATGGTTTCGAAGCGCGATGGATCGAATCGGAAACGTTTTTGTTAATTAATTAATTAATTTGAACATTGGATGGTTATACCTCCCAAATGATTAATATTTATTTTAACCTATTGTTGAGCGAGAACTGAAATAAATATTTAACCTGTTGCCAAAGGACAATAAGAAAGCCAGTTCTGCTTTTTGGAATGAAATTTCCTACTGTGATATGTCAATTGAGAATAGATAAAACGTAGAGAGAGAGTGAAGCCTTCCATTTCTTAAAAGCAACGATTTTAGGTCCCGTGATATATTTTAAAGTAAAGTACTGGATGGTTCACGCAAAACGTGTGTTCTGTCGTCGTAGTTGAACCATGTGACCGGATCGGTGCTTTAGGTTTTCTTAACCAAATGATCAGAAAGTACCGTACCTAGCAACATTTGTTTCTCGGCTCAAATCCATCTGAGTTTTGGCACCAATGTCAAAAATACTTTAAGGATTATCTATTTAATCAGTACATTATTAAAGGATAAAATGATGGAATTTAAAGCCGAAACAAATTTTTATTTTCGTCCAGATAAATTACAACAGGCTAGTTCTGTACACAAAAGATCAGTGCAGTGGACGATCTTTATCTTTGGTGGAAAGAACAAATTAGGCAATATATGAAGTTTAAAAAGTTTTCGTTCAAAAGATCGGAGCGCTAATCGATCGGAATTGGCTTCGCTCACTTATCGGCTGGATTACAGTAACGTGGTGGCTTGGCGACTTTGGCTGTGAACAATACAGTTGTGTGATCATTTGTTTACAATTTAAAGCTACTGTTAATGTAATTTATTGTATATTTTGTTTATTTGGCGAATTATTTCCAATTGCAAAGAGTTGCTTTTCGTTTTTAAAGAGTTTTTAGTCATTTTAGTTGAAGAAAGCGTTTGTTTTACATCGTTAGGGGTGGGGGAGGGATGAGTGATTTTCGCTTATTCAGAGAACTGTTTTTACCTTTATCATTTTTTATACGATATCTTTTTCATTGTTTTCTTCTTTTTCATATGGGGGATGTTGCAACGGGATTTCCCGTTTGTTTTAGATGGGTAGTTAGTTTTTTACACTTAATATCTGAGGACGCTTTTTATCCTTTGAGTATGGCTGAAAGAACAAACCATGAAGTACGGGAGAAAAAATAGTTAATAAAACAACTGCTCAGTGGGCATTAGATAAATCAAGTTGTAATAAATATACGCATTCTGACACCAAGCAGCTTAAAACCTTTTCTTTTTACTTATTTTTTTCAACAAAACTACTTCAAACACTTGATAGTTTATTGAAATTTTTTTACTTTTCAATTTACAAAGTTTGAACAGAACAACGTCTGTCGGGTCCTCTCGTTACCTATAATTTTTCCTAATTTTGGGAGGATCCCGGGGTCCCTGGACTCCTTATATATATGCCCTTGTCCGTAACCGATCTTTAACTGTTATTAACGATCCTTTTAAAGTATTGATTATCTTTGCAAACACAGACCATCCACATTTTATTGTTATACCTATGTTTAAGCAAGAACTTCTTTGTATATAACATTTTTAGTTTTTTTTCCTGGTGCTATAACATTGGCCGTGTGAAAAAAGTCTTCTCTTAAATCGATCCCTGCTACTTTTAATGTATGTCCTTGTGACTTATTAATGGTTATTGCAAAGCAAACTTTAACAGGAAACTGCACTCTTCTAACTTCAAAAGGATAGTCCGCCTGTGATGATGTTCTTAAAAACTACGTTTCTAGTTTTGAAAAAATAAAAGCAAAAGACAGAAATATTATGATTTGACTTGAGAAAAGCCTCGAAGAATCACGTGAGAAACAAAAACAATATCAAATTTATAGTTCGCTATCGACCGAAAGTTGAGATGAAGTACTGAATAATGATTTGAATATAGGAAAGCCTTCGAAAATAAGGAATTTGAATTTCAATGATAGGCTTTAATTTCGCAGAAATTAAGAGGTTTTAATTAATTTCTCCTGAACTAATTCGGAACTCCAGCGCTCGAATACGCTACCTTGCGGTGATTTATAAAACTGCGAATGCAACTAAAACTTTGCCACGTTGCGTTCCATGTGTGTCTGTTGACGTAAACACAGGCAGTTTGTTCTGAGTATTTATTAACGCAATCGATGTGTCTTAGTTTGCTTTCAGCTACAGAAATTAATTCGTCCCTTAGTAGTATTCTCGAGCTCCTCAAAATAATGTTAGTTTTCATTATTTCCTTAATAATAGGTGAAAGCGAAAATTCTGGATTAACAAACTTGGATAACGTTATACAAGGTAAAAAATTTTATTGTTTTGTATGAATTTGTAAGAATATGGGAGTTTTTTTAATCTTAAATTAATTAAACTTACCATATTTTACAGCAGCATTTAGTTGGAATGGACAGTATGCAAAATATTTTCTTGAATATATTATCGTAGAACAAAATGAATAACCGAGAAAGAATTTACTTTATTCCTTTTATTCTCAGCTGAAAGGTATCGCCAAATTTGTTTAGGGTTATAATTTTGGCATTGTGCGAGCAAAGTAGCCTTGGCGAGATTTCGCGTTTTTAGTTAAACCATTTTCAATTTTTATCATGAGTGGAATAAAATGGTAGTAAGATTACAGAATTCGATAAGTAAAAAGAAATAATTGTCAATCAACTGAAAAGAAAACTACCACCATATATCCGTGAGAATTTTGTTGATGATTTGCATAACATGACACAATTAAATCGTAACTCAGAAATTAGAAAAATCGAAACAGAAAATTTTTAAATTAACCGATTCGGGAATTCAAGAGAAATAACTCAGCTACAAACGGAAAACAAGCGCTAGCCAAAGCAAAGCAAAGAAGTATCATCTTCTTTTGGTAATAATTTGTAATGTCATATTAAATTTTCTAGCATTAATTGTTATTCTTGTCAGGCCACAATTATTATTTAGTTTTATCAAGAATTGATAAATATCGAATTCAACATCGTGAAAATGGCTGCTTAGAACTACGAACTACGTACTTTGCATTAATGTTTGACGTTTAGTAATGCTTCTTGAATTCTCATTTCTTTCTACGTGGGTCAGAATATCAACAAGACTTTGAAAATTAATTTAAAAAGAATAAAGCGAAACAATCATACGTACGAACAAAAATCACAACACTTTTAGCATTTTCTTCGTTACCATGTGCGTTTGTTTTATTTTTTCAATTCCGCCATTAGACAGTGACTTCAGTGCCCCCTATAGTTCGTTGGAGTTGCGAATTGAGATTTCAGAAAATCCTTTCTTAGTGGTTACTTTCGTAATTATGCGGACATGCCTGCCAAATTTCAAGTCTGAAGCTTCAGCGGTTTCGGCTGTGCGTTGATATATATATATATATATATATATGTATATATATATGTATATATGTTATCTCAGGACATTGATTTTTATATATTAAGATTGATAAATATCGAATTCAACATCGTGGAAATAGCTGCTTAGAACTACGAACTACGTAGTTTGCATTAATCTTTGACGTTTAGTAAGGCTTCTTGAATTCTCATTTCTTTCTACGTGGGCCAGAATATCCACAAGACTTTGAAAATTAATTTAAAAAGAATAAAGCGAAAAATATCATACATACAAACAAAAATCACAACACTTTTAGCATTTTCTTCGTTACCACATGCGTTTGTTTTAGTTTTTAAGTCGGCCATTAGACAGTGACTGCAGTGCCCCCTATAGTTCGTTGGAGTTGCGAATAGGTTTTTTTTATTTATTTGTGTTGACTGGGTATTTAATTGATCAGCAGCAATCTAGCCAAACGTTTTTCGTGGAATCATTTCAATAGCTAAGGCATTTGGCATTTTTTTCAACTGTCGCTCTTTTTGAAGCTAAAGACTACGCAATACTCTTTCTCGGTTTTCACCATGTAACCAAATATCGCCATTTCTTTAATATTTCTTTCTTTGAATTTGTTAACACGTAAAATAATTCGTCAACTAAATTAAGCGAATCCATAAACAGCACAAAAACTTCCATTAATTTCTTTGCACACAATTTCATACAATTGCCTAATTTTTACTGTTTATTGGAAACATTTCGAGTAGCACCATTTTATAATCACCAGAAGTATCTCTGTATTTGGCGACTCTATTTCTTCGATGAAAATAAGTAACACACAGTTTTACAAAGTAGGGAGGAGGAGTCTCATTTAAGGTATCCCAAAACGATTAACGCAAATTTAATAACATTTTAAATCGCAGTAAGAGATTACGAGCAGCTACACTTTTTAAAAGTTTGTACTTCAAATAGCAATATAGAAAAGGTTTTAGACTATGTTAAAAAAGAAAGAAAAAAAAGATAAATCTTTTTCAACAAGTGAAGTTTAATTTTATAATTTGGAAATTCCTCAAATTTGTATATGCTTAAATATCGTTTTTCCGTTTCTAAAAGAGTACTATTTTGTTCTTCATACTTATTGCAATTTTACTTTTATGGGTAAGGAAGAAGCTCTTTTTTTAATCACGTCAAAGCGGTGAGTTTTGAGTTACTTCAGTTACAGCAGAGAACGAATAAAAGTAGCGGTTGTTTCTTATAATTATTACAGACCCAGGCAACGCCGGATATTTTTGCTACGTACAATTATCTGGTAACTAAATAAAGTCATGAAATAGCGTCTGTCCCCTACCCCCAGTTACCGTCGAAGAAAGATTTATTTTTGGCCAGAAACGGCCAAATACATGCAAAACATTTTCTTTATAGCATCTTCTGTTCGGAATTAAAAATCATATCTTATGAATATAGATTAACCAAACATTTTACGCAGTTACATAAACTTGGCAAGTCTCTGCCGAATGTATGGTACATTGGTCCTTTGGCGATAAATAATGGATTAGGATTTATTATTTTACATCTTAACGTTGCTTTTAATTGCAAGAAATATGAAATGACATTTTAAAAACTTATTTGATAGGCAGAGTTATGATAACGTGTTCGAGACAAGTGTTCAAAAATTTTGGCGCTACAGCCATTACAAAAGTTGCATTAAAATGTAAAAATTCCACCAAATTGATTTTGGTAAAAATATCATTAAGTACTATGAGGTATTGAAGTTAAAATTAATCCGCCAAATTAGTGAAACAACACTCTTAAATAACATTAAAACTAATATTAAAATGTAAATTAATCCACTAAATCCATTTTTTATCTCCAGTCTTTTCAGGCGACTACTTTAGTGCATTGGCGAATTATTTAAAACGTTTATGAAACTTTTCATTTTCTTTTTCCTTTTTTGTGTGTGTATTTTTAAGGGTTAATGATGCTAATTAGGATTTTGGGGAGTTAATGTCCCTATTTTAATAGCGACAATGGAGAATATTGTTCTTTCTTTCTTTTTTTCTTTTATTTTGTTTTTGTTTTTTATTTGTTTTTTATCCAATGAGACCTATACTGATGAAGATTTTTGGAAATAATCATAACTGAAAAAATCAGAGGGAAATGTTATTTGAAAACGCTGATAGAGACCATTCTAATAGAGACTTTAGGGAATTTTTCTCTTTGCGAAATGAGAAGTTTTTTGTACTATTATCCTCATTTAAATGAGAACTTAAAAAAAAAAAAACTGTTATACTTACTCTGATTTTAATGGTATTTTTACTCTGAACTTTTTCGTATTGAAATCAGGACCGTTTACGTTGTTTAGAAACAGTTGATTTCTTTCTGGTGGGAATTTTAAAGGTTTGATGTTCTGACTCTAAAGGGACATTATTAGAATCAGGATTTGTAGTGATTGTTGACCCTTTTTTGGGACGATTTCTACGATAAGAAGCTATACAATAATTTATATAGCAGGTGTAGCGCTGGACCCCATTTGACGGGGATGGGGTATAAGGGAAATGATTGACTTTATTTAAGAATTTTTTCACCTCACTCGAATTGGAATATTTGAGAATTACCCAAACTAACTTCTTTACAACTCCTGAACATTTTCAAGATTTATTCTGTGTGATTTTTTGAGTGTCTTCGAAGTTTCACCGACATTTCATTTACCACCCTTCCCCCTGATTTTCAGTTTTAATCATACCTTTTGATACATTTAAGGCAGGCAATTTGAAATGTCAACGAAACTAGAGACAAACAATTTTTTGGTAACTATTTGACCTCTGCCTGTAATGATCATGAACTTGAATCAATTGAAAAAAAACTACATCAACGTGAGCGAAGCCGCGGGTAAAAGCTAGTATATATATATATATATATATATATATATATATATATATATATATATATATATATATATATATATATATATATATATATATATATATATATATATATATATTAATTTAAAATTTATTACTTATCGTGTAATAACTTATTCAGTAAGTTAGAATTATAATTTTAGTTATGATAACGTCCTCTAAATGGATCTTTTGATGTGATTTAACTTATTTAGTAGATCGTTTTAAGTCTTAATTAAACAGTAAGTATTTCTAGTGACTTTTTCTCAAATTATTTCAAATCAATGTCGTTCTCTATCCATCTTTTACTATTGTTAAATTTCGATAGTAATTTATGTTTCATTTTAATGTTCCTTAGAAAATTAAACCTGTTGATAAAAAGTGTAACAACCAATACGTCATGAACCTTTTCGTTTACATACATCATAATATTTTATTTCTTTTCCTACGCCTCCACTTCTAGATTTTTTTTTTATTTAAAAAGTTCATAAAATTGAAAGAAAAAATGAGTTTAATAACTGCAATGGGAACGTAAAAAGCAGTATCGGCAAATTTTTATTTAAAAATTTTTGTCGCATTTTTGTCATGCGTTGTTCTTTAGCTTTCTTGTACAAGCTTGCTTATTTGCTTTCCACTGAAAAAAAAAGTCAAATTCCATCATTTCGCTATTGTTAGTATCGAATCCACGTTTCTTTTACTGTCTCAAAAATTCATCTCTCTTGATACTGCGCTTTATCTTCCCACGTTTATGTTAACATCTTGAAAAAAGTTACCTCTCATTTGTTTTTTCTGCAAACTTAATTTAAAAAGTAAGAAAAATAATATAGTTCTGTAAAGAAAAATAGGCTTAATCATTTGTTTCTTTCCGTATTTTGCAATATTTTAAAAAGAGAAAAAGAATTTTAATGTTTTTTTTTCTTTACGGTTGCGATCAGAGAAAGAAAGAGGTTAATAAAAGTTGTAGTTACCAAGGTGATAGTTTGAGCAATCCGAAGCTCCACCCCTTTTCTTTGGGTCAACTCTCATTGGATGATTTATTTTGTTTACATTGTAGTACTTTGCTTACATTGAGTCGTAGGTGCCAAATTTGGCAGTTTTTGAAAAAATACGCCAACGCGACCCGGTTACCGTAATTCTACCGAAGCGGTTTTTACTGCAACTTAAAATATTTCGCCTAATAAACAAAAAAAAAAGACATCAAATAATATCTTTCAAATGTAAAAATAATTCCGCACCTCTATTGTTTATCGCCAAACTTACCCAGCAACCACGCTATCATAATCCATCAGTCAAAAAAAAAAAAAAAAAATCCCGTGGAACATTTTAAAATCATCGTCAGAAAAGAAGAAGAAGTCAGAAAAATGTCGTACATTTCACTCGGATAAAAACAAATCAAAAGTTTCTTTTCTTTTAAAACAAATCGCCAAAACAACGAATTACATTAACGGTTGCTTTAAAACAATAATCCTAGATTGAACTGCTCAGCGCCTAACTTGCCAAGCGACCACGCTACAGGAACCCAGTCCTTTTGCGAGTGAAGCGGATGTTTTTTCTTTGGCAATTATAAATGTTTCGCCAAACAAACAATAAGGTACAAAATCACATTAACAGTAGCTTTCAAATCTTTATATATTAAGAGCTGCGTTGCCCGGCTTTGCCCGGTCTACCTTGAGAACAAAAATTGTGTGAAGTGACATATATTCAATAATTGATTAAAAGAATAACTTAATAACTTAAAGAATAACTTAAATAAAAGAAAAAAAGACACCATGCAAAATTACCCTTCCAATGACTACAGGGAACTACTTTGATATACCCCCCCCCCCAAATCGGAAATTTGGCGACTTTTGGTAAAATTACGGTAACCGGGTCGCGTTGGCGTATGTTTTCAAAAACAGTCAAATTTGGCACCTAAGACTCAATGTAAACAAAGTACTACATTTGATTAAGGTGAAAAAACAACGTAAAGCACAAATATTAAAGTACTACATTGTAAACAAAGATCTAATCATCCAATGGGAATTGACTTAAAGAAAAGGGGTGGAGCTTTGAATGGCTCCAACTATCACCTTGGTAACTAGAACTGTTTATTAACTTTTTCCTTTCTTATTATAGCCGTAATAGTCTAAGAGCTAGCAACATTTTCGAGATAGAATTTTAGGAAAGCTGATTTCTCTATATATTTTTCCCTGTGACGTATCGAACAGCGTGCATGCTGTCTGGCGACCGTTAAACGCTGCGTTTATTACTGCGCATCACATCTTTAGAGGTAAAAATATGGATTTTGAAATCATTTTAGTAAGAATCTTTTCTTTTTCAGGGAATTCTAAACACTTTTCGAAACACGAATTTAATATTGCCAGACATTTTTGCTGTTGCCAATATCATGCCAGATGATATTTTTTACGAAAAAAATAATTAAAAAAAAACTATTTTAGTATGTCTGTCATTTTAATATTATTTTACCTACATATGAATAAGTACAAAATTAATTTGACAGACATGAATTCGGTTGCGTACTCGACAGACAGACCGATAAGCTGAGACCAAACGAAAGAAGTATTCCTAGCGTGGTGCCCAAGTTTTAGGTCAAATTAGTCACCTCGCTTTAAAATTAAGAATTGCTTGTTGAATTCACACACATGTTGCCTATTTTTTGTTAAAATTTATGTAAAAAGTTAAGTATTTTCCATTTTGCGAGCGTGCCGCGCAGAGAACCACATCCATTTTCAATTTGCGCACTGTGATGTAACTCTTGTTGATCACTTACTGAAACAGGAAGATAATAACGATTGTGGTGGCGCAATCATAGAGCTGAGATAAAAATTACAAAATTGTAATTTAAATCTTCAGTTAAAGCTTTTTTTTTATTTTTTTTTAAATACATATATATATATATATATATATTTGTAAAGGTCTATAATAGTGAATTGCTTACTCAAGATCTTTTGAAGACTCTTTTCTGACTCCTTTTTTCCCTTCCTCGTCTGCCGTGTTTTACATTTCGCAACTCCAACGAACTATAGGGGGCACTGAAGTCACTGTCTAATGGCGGAATCGAAAACTAAAACAAACGCACATGGTAACGAAGAAAATGCTAAAAGTGTTGTGATTTTTGTTTGTACGTATGATTGTTTCGCTTTATTCTTTTTAAATTAATTTTCAAAGTCTTGTTGATATTCTGACCCACGTAGAAAGAAATGAGAATTCAAGAAGCATTACTAAACGTCAAACATTAATGCAAAGTACGTAGTTCGTAGTTCTAAGCAGCCATTTTCACGATGTTGAATTCGATATTTATCAATTCTTGATAAAACTAAATAATAATTGTGGCCTGACAAGAATAACAATTAATGCTAGAAAATTTAATATGACATTACAAATTATTACCAAAAGAAGATGATACTTCTTTGCCTTGCTTTGGTTAGCGCTTGTTTTCCATTTGTAGCTGAGTTATTTCTCTTGAATTCCCAAATCGGTTAATTTAAAAATTTTCTGTTTCGATTTTTCTAATTTCTGAGTTACGATTTAATTGTGTCATGTTATGCAAATCATCAACAAAATTCTCACGGATATATAGTGGTAGTTTTCTTTTCAGTTGATTGACAATTATTTCTTTTTACTTATCGAATTCTGTAATCTTACTACCATTTTATTCCACTCATGATAAAATTGAAAATGGTTTAACTAAAAACGCGAAATCTCGCCAAGGCTACTTTGCTCGCACAATGCCAAAATTATAACCCTAAACAAATTTGGCGATACCTTTCAGCTGAGAATAAAAGGAATAAAGTAAATTCTTTCTCGGTTATTCATTTTGTTCTACGATAATATATTCAAGAAAATATTTTGCATACTGTCCATTCCAACTAAATGCTGCTGTAAAATATGGTAAGTTTAATTAATTTAAGATTAAAAAAACTCCCATATTCTTACAAATTCATACAAAACAATAAAATTTTTTACCTTGTAGAACGTTATCCAAGTTTGTTAATCCAGAATTTTCGCTTTCACCTATTATTAAGGAAATAATGAAAACTAACATTATTTTGAGGAGCTCGAGAATACTACTAAGGGACGAATTAATTTCTGTAGCTGAAAGCAAACTAAGACACATCGATTGCGTTAATAAATACTCAGAACAAACTGCCTGTGTTTACGTCAAGACACACATGGAACGCAACGTGGCAAAGTTTTAGTTGCATTCGCAGTTTTATAAATCACCGCAAGGTAGCGTATTCGAGCGCTGGAGTTCCGATTTGAACATTTAATATTTATCAAACATTACAAACGATATTTAAATTAAATAATGCAAAGAAAAAAGAACATTGCATACGATAATAGTCTGAAATGCTTATACTTCTTTGTTTTATTTAATTAAACTATCGTCTGCAATGTTTATGTGTCTTTGCGTTATTTAACTTAAATATCGTCTGCTTTTTCTTATTTTCTTTGTAATATCAGCGAAAACAGAAATTAGATAGAACAGTGGAAATGTTTTGCTGGTATGTAAACTTTGTTTTTCTTACGCGTCTTTGACGAAAAATGTTACTGTAAATTTTCTCATCAATATGATTATTCTTAAATATTATTTTTAAAAATGTATTCAAAATTATCGTGAAAATTATGAGAGAATAATGGCAAATAAAATGAAATGTGTATTTTGCAATGGAATAAATGAAAAAATAATAGCATTTGACGAAGGAAAATTGAAAAAATGTGAAGAAGTTTTGAGTGTTCGTGTTACATTCAACTTGAAATATAGTAATATAAAGTTACCCCAACAACTAAATACTTCTGATGGATACCACACACGATGTTACAAATCCTTTGCATCCTTGATGGCGAAGTATCGGAATATATCTGATGATAATTATGATTCATCAATAACTCTTCCTGGCACATCAAGTTCTTCTTCAACATTACCGAATAATCCAGTAGATGCAAGAGAGACTTTGTCATGTAGTGATGCCTGTTCAAGTCTTAGTAATGAAAGAGTCTTTTTTCTGTGAAAAGGATCGAAAACAAGTCAAAGGTAAGCAACAAAATTTACATTCTTCCAATGATGTCAAGATGCTTGAAAAAGTAACGCAGTGGGTTGAAAAATGCCAAAATCAAGAGTTTGATACAAAAAAATTAGTTATCTGAAAACCTCAAATGGTCCAATATTCTATCATCATTCATGTGAATTGGAATATTTCAATCATTACAAAAGAATAATTACTGATACTGCACGAACCTCTTGGCATTGCGTAAGAGATATTCACAACACTGTTTTCGATAAAATTGTGTCAATAATTCAGGAAGACATAATTAAAAAAAAGTTATTTGCTATTAAATTCTCTTTGTGACACTTATAATTATGAATTACAACAGGAATTAGTACTTCATCCTGAATCAGAAATAAATATGATGAAAAATCATCAGCTTGAAGAAAAAATATTAAAACAGTTCAAGCAAATAAAGATTAAACAAAATACAAAAAAAAAAAAAGATTATTATGCATACTGATAGTAACTTATTAGAAGAAGAAGACTTTATGATGCTCGAAGAAAATGATCTCATCGATAAAGTTGCTTCGATTCTAAGAACTACAATTTTGAAAATGGAGAAAACAAAATTACCTGCTGCAATGAAAACAAAGGATTTGATAAATGGTGAATGCACAATTCCTGAAAAATTAGATCGTTTTTTTAAAGCATTGATTGGAGGTAAAGATATTCGTCGCAGAGATGGAGTTAATTGTCATAGATTGAGCAACTCATTGGCTTCTGATGCTGTTTTTTGTGTAAGCAACGGTACTGTGAAACCATCAAAACATATAACTCTGGGTATGACTGTCAAAAGTCTTACGAGTAGTCGAAAGATGATAAATATTTTGAATAGACTTGGACATTGTTGCAACTACAATACGTTGGAAGAATTAGAAACTGAAGCTACGATCTCATCCGTAACACGTTCTGAAATTTGTCCTCCTGACATCATTCGAAGTCCGTCATTATGCACAGGTGTAGCATTCGATAATTTCGATAGATACGTTGACACTTTAAATGGAAAAGATACACTGCATGACACCGTAGGGATCATCTACCAAATTGTAAGTGATGATTACGATGTAGAATTAAACCCAAGCAATATAGATAGTAGTTTTGATATGTCACCACCACCAGCAAAAAGAAGACGGACGTTTAACGAAGAAATTCCTGAACTCCCTTCGTATGGAAATCGATTGCAGATATTAGAACATTTAACACCAGTTGAAGACAATGCATTAACTCGGCCCGTAAACTTACCTTTGATAGAAACAATAGATATGCTATACTTACTTTCACACGTCTTTCATGTGCCAAATACTCCAATGTGGACTGGTTTTAATTGTAAAATCATTGAAGATACTAGCCCCAAACAAAAAGTATCGTATCTTACGCCTATTAATTTTTCACCAACAAATGCAGCGGTGGTTAACCATACACTGGAACAGGCCCAAATCGTTGGAGAAGAATGTAATCAAAGGTACGTGCAAGTTACTTATGATCTGGCAATAGCTAAAATAGCATATAAAATTCAATCAACATCAAAGCCCCAATTTGATAATATCTTCATCCATCGTGGCTCATTCCATTTAATGATGGCTTTCTTCAAAGCTATAGGCGTTTTTATTAATGAATGTGGTCTATCGCATATGATGATTGAGAGCCATATTATTGCTCCTGGCTCAGTAAATGGGATAGTTGAAGGAAAGCATTTTAATCGTTGCAAACGTCTGCATCCGTTGATGGCTCTTGGCTTGCAAATGTTGCATTTTGATACATTTTTAAAGATGGACAAAATGGAATACTATTTTATGAAAGAGCAAGTTTCTGACGATCTCTTACATTACCAGGAGGTTAAAGTTACTTGTACATCTACGACGATAGAATTATCAAATAATGTATTATCGAGACTATAATATCTGCTTATGAAAAATTCGTAGCAGAAACAAGACAAGGTAAACATGGGAAAACTGCTCAATTCTATATGATTTACATCCAGCTTGTAAACTATTACATTACCCTATCAAGAAGTATACGAATGGGTGATTTCGAAATGTTTAAGTATGTAATTCCAAAAATAACAAATTTGTTTTTCATTGTAAATCAACCGAATTATGCTCGATGGTGTGTTAAATATTTAGACAGTTTGAATAATGTTGATGAAACACATCCAGGACTCAAAGATGATTTCACAAACGGATGTTTTGGAATAAAAAGAACCGACAAACCATTCTCAAGGATACCAATTGACCTTACACTGGAGCAGACTATAAATGCCGAAGCGGCTAGACGTCTTAGCGGTATTGCACATTTTACCAATTCCATAGCTGCCCGTCAGCGCTGGTCAAAGAGTCACAGCATTAGAGCTGCTTTAATTTCTCACGTTCTCGATGTTTGTGGATTGAGGCAATTACAAGACGTGTCTGCCGATTTACAACCTAATAGAATCAAAATTTACAACAAACAAATCACCGATTTTATAGAAATCTTTCAGAAAAATAACAATCCATTTGATCAAAATTTGGACAAAAATAGTTTGTACAATATTGCTACTGCGAAACCCGCTCCTGAAAATACAGCTGACTTTTTGCTGAATATTGAAAAAAAGGGTGACGATTTGCGAAAGCAGTTTATAAATGAATGCGCTGAAGATCAGGAGAGATTTGACAAACCAATAAAAAAAAAATCAAGTGCTTAATTTTGCTTGTGCTCCAAAGAAGAAAAAACTAACTCTTGGTAACAAAATTGTTGAGCTAAGAATGCAAAAAGATCTATTCGGTAGAATGTTGGGGATATCTATGAGCAAGGTTGATATTGAAAAAGTATTAGGATTTCCACTAACACCAGTACCAACATCAATGTGCCATGCCGATGGTAGTATTTGTAAAACGGATAAAGCACAATTAGTCAAAGTATTCGAAAAGAAAGTTAGCAGTGTCAATCAGCAATTGTTATGTTTTGATATCAGTATTTTGGACGGATTCTTCATGTTACACCTTATGAAAGAAATACCACAAACTTTCGATGGCATATCGAAAAAATTCCTCAAAATGATTTCACAATTTAAATCATCTCGCATTGACATTGTTTTTGATCAGTACTTCAAACCTTCCATAAAAGATTGTGAGCGTTTACGTCGCAGTGAATTAACCAGTACAGTTTTCATCAAACCTAGTCAAATTCGGCCTCATCATTTTGCTGGTGAACTCAGAAACTCGCAGTTCAAGGAAGCTCTTGTAAGGTTTTTTATTGATCATTGGGCAAATGATGACATGTTTCCTTTTATTGGGAATAAAACTATTTACCTGAGTTTTGATAAGTGTTACTCGTATCAGGTTGTAAATAATCAAGTTATTAGAATCGTTGAAGAATCATTATCATGTGAAGAACATGAAGAAGCTGATACTCGTATCATATACCATATTTGCCAGATAAATTTTGACTCTCAAGTTCTTGTACGTTGCTCAGACTCTGATATTCTTATTATACTTCTAGGCAATATGGATCACCTGAATGCACCTTTAAAGCTTTGGATTCAATGGGGAGTAGGAAACCATGAACGTCTAATAAACGTCAATGAGTTATATCAAGCTCTTGGTATTTCCTTATCAAAAGCTCTACCATGTTTCCACGCAATAACAGGATGTGATTACACCCCAGCTTTTTTCCGGAAAGGTAAACTAAGGCCCTTCAAGTTGCTAGAGAAATTTGTTGAGTACCAGTTGACATGTCAAGAGATTACAACAGACGATGAGCGTGTACTAGAACGCACATTTGACAGGTTAGAAAACTTTATATGTCACATGTATGGGGTGACTAATCCTTCAAATGTTAACGATGTTCGCTTTTATCTGTTTTCAAAAACTTATGAATCGAAAAAATGTAGTGATAACTTTGAAAAAAAAATTCGAAATTTTGATGCATCGAGCTTACCCCCATGCAAAGCTGAATTATATCAGCATTTATTGCGAGTGCGGTATGTGACAAAAATTTGGAGAAACGCTAATTTAAAAAATCCGTCATCTTTATCGCCGTTAACTTCCGGTTGGGTCATCAATGATGATAAATACGATTTTCTCTGGTTTGCTGGGGAGCAGTTTCCATCATCAGTTGCTGACATCGTTATTGAAAGTGAAGTATTATCCAACGAAAACTCTACGCAAGATGACGATGATTACAATGATTATGATGAGAGCAGTGACGACGATGATGACTATGGAGATACATCACTTTTTTGCGATACAATTATAGAATGAACATACCTATTTTAGTTAAAAATGGATTGTAATTTTTTAAGTATAATATTTAAGTAGTGAGAACTTTGGCTCTAAATTAAAGTTCTTTTTCCTGTATCTTTTACAAAAATAATGTAATCTAGTTACAATTGGATTTTTATGATTTAAATATAATCTGTAAATATTCTAATTTTGATACTTATAAGTGACATATTTCTCCTGTTATTAAACAAAATATATATCCAGCTATTTTATATCATTTTGGCACGAATTTAAATAATAATGTTTCATTTTTCTCATATTCAGAGGCATAATGCTGCGCTACTCTACAGCAATAAAACGGTCTGTCTGTCGAGTACGCAACCGAATTCATGTCTGTCAAATTAATTTTGTACTTATTCATATGTAGGTAAAATAATGTTAAAATGACAGACATACTAAAATAGTTTTTTTTTTAAATTTTTTTTTCGTAAAAAATTGAATCTGGCACGATATTCGCAACAACAAAATTGTCTGGCAATATTAAATTCGTGTTTCGAAAAGTGTTTAGAATTCACTGAAAAAGAAAAGATTCTTACTAAAATGATTTCAAAATCCATATTTTTACTTCTAAAGATGTGATGCGCACTAAAAAACACAACGTTTACCGGCCGCCAGACAACCCGCACGCTGTTCGAAACGTCTTCGGGAAAGATATATTAAAGAACCAGCTTTCCTAAAATTCTTGTTTTTTCGACGTTGCTAGCTCTTGGACTATAAGGAAGCAAAAAAAAGTAATAAAACATTTCCTTTTGTAATTGATGAAAATATGCAGAAATATATTGTTAAGCCTATTTTTTTTTATAGAATTTTATTGCTTTTCTTATTTTAAAATAAAGTTTGCAGAAAAGAGAAGTGAGATGTAACGTTTCCCAACATGTTAACATAATGTGCGTGGGAATATAAAGCGCATAAAACGAAATGGTTCATGACAAAAATGTTACACTTTTTACGTTTAATTTCCTGTTGTAGAGGGTATAAATGTTCCAGAGATTCAGGGGGAAGTTTCAAATGAGGAGTTAGATTGGGAAACTAAGGGTGTAATTTTGGGGGACTCTATGGTAAGGGAGGTGGGTAACACAGTTGGGAGAGTAAAGCGTAAGGTGGCTAGGTGTTGTTTACCAGGGGCTCGGGTAAAAGACGTTAATATGGTTGCTGAAAAGAAGGGAGTATTGAATAAGGAGGACATGGTTACTTTGTCGGTGGGAACAAATGATGTAGGCCACAGTAAAAATGAGGAGTTTTCTAGGGAATGGGCATCCCTGTTGGATAAAGCAACCAGCTTTTCGACGAATGTCCAAGTGGTTGGTTTGCTTCCCGGGTATGGAGTGCATAGGAGCTGGCTAAATCAACGTGCGAGGTGTATGAACTTGCTACTGAAGTCAATTTGCGAAAAGCGCAGTATCAGGTTCATTGATGTATGGAGTCATTGTAAACGGGATTGGATTGCTAGGGATGGCCTGCATCTGAGCTCTACAGGGGTCAAAATGGTTAGTGGATTAATTTTAAGGGCTTCGGAGTCAAAAAACTAAGTTGGAATGGGGGGCATGGTTCAAGCATCAGGTATCGAGAGAATGAAATTTTTTTGGGTATTGCTAGAAATGGAAATAAAGTGACGAACAAGAGTAGTAATGTTAACAATTGTAATTTAGGAAATTTCAGATTGTTAAATAAAAGCAACTTAGGTATGCTTAAAGTTTTCTATACCAATGCTCGCAGTATTAGGAACAAGATGGATGAATTGAAAAGCATAGTTATGGATGAGAAGTTGGGTGTTATTGGAATTACAGAGACATGGGCTACCGAATCTGATGCAGAGTTATTACATATTGCTGGGTATAATTTGTTCAGACAGGATAGAGTAGGTAAAAGAGGTGGTGGGGTTTTATTTTATGTTAGAGACAATTTTATTTGCAATGAATTAGTCATAAATGATAAGCCTACTGATATTGATATGGTTTGGCTGGAGTTGATGAGCAGTAAGGGCAAAAAGCTATGCTTTGGAAACATTTATAGGCCACCTAATTCAAACCAGGGACAAGATGAACAGATGTACCGTATTATTAGTGACATGTCCAGTAAGGGATCCGTTATCATAATGGGGGATTTCAATTTTCTGGGTATTGATTGGAATAATTTTTATCCTGGTAATGACAAAGAAGAGGAATTTTTAATAGTAATTGGTGACTGTTTCTTAGATCAAGTTGTAACTCAGGGAACTCGAGAGGAGGCGATTTTGGATCTAGTTTTTTGTGACATACAGTGGCTCCCAAAAGTCTTCGTACACCTACGACTTTCAACGAAATAGGCCCCAGTCCATTGGTTAAAATTAATATTTCGGAATAGGTATTTAATTATAAGATCTATGATTAATTTTTACCAAAACTACATGAAAAGTTTTAAAAAAATATTAAAACTTAATTTTTAAAAAATTAAAAACCAAAAAGTGCCGGAAATTCTATGTCACAAAAGTCTTCGTACACTTTATAAAATGTCTATTTATTTTTGAATAATCTAACTTTTTATTAAGTTATTAATTGGTAGAATATCATACAATATTCATAACACCTTTTAAACGTCTGGGAATAAATTTTATTCTTTTTCTTTCTTTTTTTTTGCGTAATTTCTAAATAAGTGTTCAATCACACTTCGAGTCTTACTGTTTCTAGCTCTATTTTCGTTTTAAAGCCGTATTTTCGTAATCTAGCCCATAGCTATCTCTAAATACGTTACATTAAGTTCAAATCTGGAGATTTAGGGGTTTTTTCTGAATTTTAGGACGATTTTTGAGGAACTAGACGCAAACGTTGAAAACCGAGTGCTTCATATCGTTATCTTGATAAAAAACAAAGTTGTTTCCAATAACCAAATTTTTGGTTAAGAGTTCAAAATTGGTTTTTAAAATATTTAAAGGAAAAGTATGATTCATTATTTCATCAAAAAATTCCAAACTATAAAGTCCTAATACTGATATGCACCCTCACACTAGAACACCTCCACCGTCGTGATTTACTGATCCAACTAAGTTCTTAAGATTAAGTTCCTAATTTTTTCTTCTACTTACAATTATGCAAATATTTAACCAAAAATGTTGAATTCATTTTTATCTGTAAACAAGACGTAATTCTTAAACGTTTTTAGCTCATTTATCCTTGATTTTGCGACGAAAAGCGTAATTTTGTGTTTTTCGTGCGAACAAGAAAATTTCTGCGGGAAGAGGCCCCATTTAATCCAGCTAATCAGAGAACTTGGCGAAAAATTTTAGGTGAAAATTAAACGTAATTTTTTTTTTCTTAACTCTGTAGAAACTTTTACAGCACTCAAATGTGTATTTTTTATAATTTTTTCAACTTTAAATTTCTGATCACGTTTTGCAAACTTTGCCGGTTGACCTTTTCTTACCTTGTTTTCGGTCCGATTCCTTTGCTTAAAGCATTTTATCAAGCAATCTACTATACAAACAAATAAATTAACTAATTTAGAGTCATTTCAAACCAATTTACCGCAACTTTGGGAAACAAATTCGAATTTTGAATGGCGTTTGAGTTTTTTACGAATACCAGCGATTTTATAGCGATTTTATAGCAATAAGCACAATATTAAGAAATAAATAAACAAAAAATTAAAGCCAAATGACTTATAAGGGTCAACACAATGCAATAATAATAATAAAACGGCATATGATAATTTTAATCATAAATTTATTCGAAAATATTTGAGTGTACGATGACTTTTGTGGCGTGTTATTTCTCTGTCTCTTCGTTTTCTGACCCATTTCAAAAAGTAGATCCGTTAATATTTTGAAAAAACCTATGGGTTGTATTTAGAATGACATGGGAATGATGTGAAAAAATATTGGACTCCATATTCGAATTCAGTTTCGCGTTATTTTGGTTTTACTAAAAAATTTCAAAGTGTACGAACACTTTTGGGAGCCACTGTAGGTAGTTTTGTTCAGGGGTTGTGTATAGGGGAGCCTATTGGAGATAGTGATCATAACAGCATTAGATTCCGGGTTAAATTTGAAGTGTGCAAAGATGATAATTTTAGGTTTGTGCCCAATTTCAGAAACACTGATTTTGTTGCACTTAGGCAGAGCTTGAAAGAGGTTTTTCGTCAGGATTGGAAAATAGCGACGTAGATCAGCAGTGGACGGAATTTAAGGATAAACTTGCTAAAACGGTTGGGGACTATGTTCCATTTAGGAGAAAAGGTGTTAGTACCAAAATTTGGCCCATGTGGTTCTCCAGGGAGACTAAAGAAGCTCTTAATTATAAGCAAGCCACTTTTCGTAAGTTTAAAGAAACTGGTCAGAGTGCGGAGAGGCTCCAGTATGGTAAGGCAAGGCGAAATTTTAAGTATTTGGTACGGATTCAGAAAAGGGAATTGGAGCAAAGGCTGGCAGATGACATTGATGGGAACCCTAAGAGGTTTTTTGCTTACGCTAATTCTGGGAAAGCTCGAAACAGTCAAATTGGGCCTTTGGTTGATGAGTATGGAAATTTAATCCAAAACGATAGGGATATTGCAAATGTTCTAAATAACTTTTTTTCCAGTGTGTTTAACGATAACTGTATCTCAACAGTTGACACTAACAAGACACAAGCTATTATACAGCTTGAAGATTTTGTATTTTCCAGGGGGGGGGGGAGGTTTTATTTCATTTGAAAAAAATTAAAGCAACTAAAGCTCCGGGACCAGATAATATTTATCCAAAAATTTTAGTTGAATGTGCAGAGGAATTAGTGGATGTTATTTTGAATATTTTCAACGCTTCTTATAACTCGGGGACGGTGCCAGAGGACTGGAAGCTGGCTAACATAACGCCACTCTTCAAGAAGGGGTCTAAAGGTATTACTGGGAATTATAGACCTGTAAGTTTGACTTCGGTGATTTGTAAGATTTTCGAAACATTGATCAAAATTAAGATCATGAAGTTCTTAGAGACTAATAGTCTGTTGACTAGTTTGCAGTATGGTTTCAGGAAAGGTAATTCCTGTACTACTAATTTATTGCATTTCTACGACAAGGTTACCTCAGCTTTAGATAACAAAAAATGTGTGGATGTTGTTTATATTGATTTTCAAAAAGCTTTTGACAAGGTACCACATGTTGCTCTTCTCAGCAAGTTAGCCGACATTGGAATAGGAGGAAAAACTTTACTTTGGGTTAGGAATTGGCTTACTGGTAGGAAGCAAAGAGTAGTTGTGAGAGGAAATCATTCTAATTGGAGTGATGTTTTAAGTGGGGAACCTCAGGGATCAGTTTTAGGGCCTCTTTTGTTTATTATATTTATGAATGACATCAATGAAAATATTTCTGGAAGCATGAATTGTTTTGCTGACGATGTAAAAGTTATGGGGATTGTCGAAAATGAAGAACAAGTAAAACAGCTGCAAGAGGATTTAGATCATATTACTAAGTGGGCAGATAAATGGGGTATGGCAGTTAATGTAGGGAAATGTCAAGTGCTACACTTAGGTCATGGAAATAAGCGTATGAGATATCGTTTACAGGGTTCAGTCATAAATCAGGCAGAAAATGTTATGGATCTGGGTATCTTTATAAATCAGGACTTCAAGTTTAGTCAACAGTGCAGTATTGCTAGTAACAAAGCCAACAAAATGCTTGGGTTCATCAATAGATCTATTTCTAACAAATCTAAGAAAGTTCTTCTGCCTTTATATAGGAGTTTAGTAAGACCTCATTTGGAGTATGCTGTTCAGTTTTGGTCGCCTTATCTGAAGAAAGATATTTTTGTATTGGAAAGGGTTCAAAGAAGGGTAACTAAATTAGTAAGGGGACTCTCAGATTTAGATTATGATAACAGACTTAATAGGCTTAACATGTATAGCCTGGAGCAAAGGAGAGTCAGAGGGGACATGATTCAGTTATTTAAATTTATCTAAATGAAAGATGTAAATGGATTAAATTTTTGCGGGGAAAGCAGGACAAGGGGTCATTGTTTTAAGCTATTTAAATCTCAGGCTAACTTGGAAATAAGGAAAAACTACTACTTTAGCAGGGTCGTGGGCACTTGGAATAGCTTACCGGAAGAGGCGGTAATGAACAAGGGAGTGGATAGCTTTAAGAGGGCCATTGATCTACATTGGGGACTAATTAATTGACTAGGACTAGCCTAGCTGGGCCCAGAGCCTGTTGCTGGTCGTCACATTTGTATTTGTATTTGTATACATTTCTACCAAATTCAACAACATTTATAGTTTGATAAAAAACGACATTAGTCTGTAATAGTTTGTTAAGTTAATAGAAAAAGCCCTTACGTGGATTCAATGTTCAACTAAAATTTAAAACGATCTACTAAATAAGTTAAATCATATCAAAAGATCCATTCAGAGAACATTATCATAACTAACATTTTAGTTCAAACTTACTGACTAAGTTATTGCAATGGGTTGATTCCTGGAATCGCCCACTTATTCACCAAATGGCGAGAGTGCGCCAAATCTAGTGATTGGTTGAAATCGAGCTTTTTTTGGGATTCTTCCGTCTGAGGCGTGTGATTGGTTGAAATCGCGCCAACTCGTCACGCGCCAGCGTGAAGAGTTGGCGATTTTTGGAAATTGCGCCAAGCAGGGGGTGATTCCAGACTCGCACCAAGTAATGGATTAAATCAAAGATGGAACAGTAAAACACAAAGGAAATTACTCACTGCGAACAAATTCCAAAAACGTATCCAAAGATATGAATAACTGATTTTTAAATCCAACTTAAAATAGTGACAAACATTCTGCGTTGTAAATTTTTGTAAAATGTTTCGAAGATCTAAAAATTGAAGAAACGCAATATATGTTGCCATTTTCTTTAAAAAAAAACTTTGAGAAAATTAAAAATCTTATTCTATGGAATTAAAAAAAAAAGATTTATTAAACAAATACATTGCAATTTTGTGTAGTGAACTCTGCAATGGTTGATTGGCCAAACTAAGAGCGAATAAGATTTGGTGTAGGGTTACCAACATTGATCTGTCACCAAGGTAAGGTAGCGGGTTGATAGAATGAAATATTTATCAACGCGACCCGGTTACCGTAATTCTACCCGACTTTTTTTCCTCGCAAAGCAAAATACCTGTTTTTGGCGTTGGCGCAAAATACCTGGTTTTCAACAACACTATATACAGTAGGCATGTTGAAAGCTAAAAGGGAACTACTTTGATATACCCCCCCCAAATCGGAAATTTGGCGACTTTTTTTCTCGCCAAGCAAAATACCTGTTTTTGGCGTTGGCGCAAAATACCTGGTTTTCAATAACAACATATACAGTAGGCATAATGAAAGCTAAAAGATAAAAATAATTAATAGAAAAAAAATATAATTGGAAAATACAACCAGATTTGCGGAAAAATACAGCAAGTCAGAAATCTGCTTGATCACTTCACAAAGAAATAGCGAATGAATGAAATGGCGCTAAAACATTATGAAATCCAAAAATTGTTGCCACAAAACTTTCAACAAAACTTCAAAAAAACTCAAAAAATGGTACAAAATACAAGAAAATACTAAATTTGGCAACAGCAAAAACCTAAAAGCTGAAAAATCCTAAATTGGCAACACCAAAATAAGAAACAGCAACCCTAAAAAGTCCGTAGGGAGTGCCAGATTTGGCGCGTAATTTTTGGGGGGGTATATCAAAGTTATACCGCTAAAAGATAAAAATAATTAATAGAAAAAAAATATAATTGGAAAATACAACCAGATTTGCGGCAAAATACAGCAAGTCAGAATCTGCTTAATCACTTCACAAAGAAATGGCGAATAAATGAAATGGCGCTAAAACATATATGAAATTCAATAATTGTTGCCACAAAACTTTCAAAAAAAAAAAAAAAAAAATCACTCAAAAAAATTGTACAAAATACAAGAAAATACTAAATTTGGCAACAGCAAAAACCTAAAAGCTGAAAAAACCTAAATTGGCAACACCAAAATAAGAAACAGCAACCCTAAAAAGTTCGTAGGGAGTGTCAGATTTGGCGCGTAATTTTTTTTTTGGGGGGGGGGGTATATCAAAGTTATACCGACTACAGATATTATAATTAACCTCGGCCCAAATTAAAGTGCGAAAGATGGATTTTAAAAGCGTAACCATGGAAACATGAAATAAAATAAGTTTTAGATATCAGATGCAAAATAAAATTGATTCAAAAAGCGTAACTATGGAAACGCGAAAATAAAATGGTTGAAAACCTGAATCAAAATGACGTATTTCGAAATTAATTTAAAAACGCTTGTAACTTTTTTTCCTTTGAAGATAGAAGCTAATTTTTCGACCAAAGGTCGAGAGAGATCTGGAGTAAAAAATGTCGCTTTTTCCAATGCTATCAAAAAGAAAACTGTGGGACGATTCCTTCACTTTTTATTGATGAATTGTATGGAATTGGCAAACATCCAGTTAAGGCGACTCCATCTGAAAAAGGGGAAAATATATGCTCGTATTCCGCTCATTTGAATGTGACTCTGCTTAATTTAGGGGCTAACATGCATCTGGAAAATCTGACATCCCTGAAAACTAATAGATGCTTCCATTTCCGCGTGTAAACCGGATGTTTGCCTTTCCATACAATCCGTGGTTAGACAGTAATATTAATATGTGCAAGTAATTTTTCACCCCTTTAATCAGTGGCGGATCCAGCCGATTGTTTTGGGAGGGGCCATCCGAAATTTTTGAACAAACTCCTCAGGGCCGAATTTAGCTCCGTGCCACCTCTAGGCAAATTTGAAATCTGCCGCCCCCTCTCCCCCCTAAAAGAAGCAAAATATCCTTGACTCAAAAAAAAAAAAAAAAAAAAAAACGTAAAAAAGTGTTCCCCAGATTCAAACTGTCAAACTTTTGAAGAAATGATGGCGTTTCACATTCTGAGGCGCCCCGATGAAATGATCACAGTGATCTCTCAAAAAATTTTTTATTAGGCAAATACCATGATTGAAAAACATTTGACTTTCATAAGATATGTGAAAGTAATCATTATTAAATTACAAGAAAAAATTGTCTCTGTGGAAAACGAAAGAATGCTAATATTTTACTTTCAAGAATAACAATTTAATTAAAAAGAATGTGTTAAAAATAGCAAATTTGCCGCCCCTGAAAAGTTTGCCGGCCTAGGTAGCTGCCATCTGCCTATTGGGAAATTGGGCCCTGATAACTCCCCAGAAACTTTATTAAAATGAAGTTTTAAAAAATCAATTTTCGGGGTATCGAGACATTAGGTAAGGGGGTGGATTTAAGAATCTCCCTCGAAAATGTTTCAAAATTTAAATTTCCGAGCAATTTTTGAAAATTAGGAAACTAAAAACGCATTTTATCTATTTTTGATGATGTACGGAGAAAGGTCAGGTTTCGGGCGCTGGCCCCAAAATACTTTTTGAAAATAAAGCTTAGAAATCAAAATATTCTGTCATTATACATTGAGAAATTAGAAGATGAAGGGTGCTCTTCTAGCTCTTCAGCTGTCCAGCCTAAAAATGCACCTTTAGGTAATGTTTGCTTACGTTAAAGGAAGTGTGAAGGTGCTTAGAATCCTTCCTTCTTGGAAAAATTTTTCTTTTGAGGCTCCAAAAATTCGATTTTTAACTATATTTATACATATTTTAGAAAGGAGTGGAAGATTCGTGAACTCCTCCAAAAAACCTCCTTTTAGAGCTATCATCACGATATAAACTTGGAAGGGAGGGGGTCCTATCAAAACTCGTTTGTAATTGAAGTTCAAAAAAAAAATAAGTTGCTGTTAAGCAAGTTAAGTGATAACGGCTGGATAAGCTAGTTTCCGTTGACATTTTTTCCAAATAAAAGACTTAAAATGCAATTTTTTGCTACATATCAAGGCATTTGTGAAAGGACATGGGAAAAGGGGTTCTCCTCCTAGTTTCGAAATTAAAGCCATAAAAACGAATATTCAGGCTCTCTTTGGTCTTGTGAACAATATAGGGATACTCTGAGAACCGCAACATTTAGAGATCGCTCAAGTGTCTGTAGTTGGAATCAAGAAATTATGTAAAAGATGGAGAAAAATTTTGGAAATAAAAGTTTTGTTTTGAGGATAGGAATATAATTTATCTCCCAATTAAGGCCTATACTTCTTTTTCAGTAAAATACGTGTGTTAAATTTTGTTATCTTCTCATAATATTTTTTTCTTTTTTTCCTTAAAAAAAATTGTACAATCACAAGGCTTTGGGAGGAGCCATGGCCCCCATGGCCCCCCTCTAGATCCGCCCCTGCCTTTAATAGCCAATAATAGGCAATTTACTTGAATTTTGGGCCTAAATGTGAATAAAAAAAGAACTATTCATCGGATTTTTTTCGAATTATAGCCTGTGTTACTCAGTAAGAAAGCACCTTTCATTTACTGAAAGAATTTTTCCAATAGGGACAGTGGTTCCGGAGATTACCTCGAACATATAAACACACAAAAATCCTCCCTCTCTCTTTATAATATTAGTAAAGATGGGTTGAACTTTCCGAAACGTTGTAAATGAGATCGAGTTGAGGTAATTAGAGATCTTCGTCATGTTTAGGATTATTCAATGCCTTTAGTGCATTCAGACTATCATAAATAATAATAGCTAGGTGACTGTGAAATAGTAAAAATTTAGCTGTGCACCATATAGCCGACATTTCGGGGGTGAATATGGAACAAATTGGGAGAAATTTGAGTTTTCTTTCAACTTTAGAAGCTCTAATTATTTTTAAAAAAATAATAACTTTGCCTATTTTTGTCGTCATGGATTTTTCTTTCTTCATACTATTTGCCTGAATTTTTGGTATTCTAATAATATAGTTTGCCATATAAATTGATGTTTTATTGTTCTGTGACACATATATGATATTTTTGGCATTCATTTAACTTAACATAAGACAGTAAGAACATTTAAAATATGCATATTTTAGTGCAAAGTAATTTAATCAGCATTTTCAATGTTATTATGTTGATTTTTTTTTTTTTTTTTTTTTTTTTTAAGTCAAACATATAGTTCCATCTAAAACGCCTGAATGTGTTTTTAGCACGGCACTTTAAACGGTTCAGTTTCACACAATTTCTGTAAAAAAAAAGTTTTTTTTTTTTTGAAACTTTGTACTAAAGGCTGTTGTTTCTTCTTACTATCATATTTTTACTTTCTTCTATATCTAATACATAGAAGAAAGTATTGGATTCGTGCAAATTTTCGAATTTCGAATTTTGATGGATTCGAACGTTTTGAGGTGTGCTGAGTCCATTTCGACTATTTTTGGAAAATGTCTGTCTGTCTGTGTGTGTGTATGTGTGTGTGTCACGTCTGTGTGTGACCAGTTTTTTGTGGCCGCTCTACAGCAAAAACTACTGCATGAAATCGAACGAAATTTGGTACACATATGTGCCCCTATGTGAACTTGTGCCCATTGGTTTTTGGCGCGAATTCCTCCAAGGGGGGTGGAGCAATGGGACGTTTTTTGAGTTACGCGTGCTTGCTATTCCTCAGGAAGTAACTGGCGGAATCAGACAAAATTTGGTCCATATGTTGCCATTAACAGGAACAGGTGCTGATTCAATTTTGGTGTCAATATCTCAAACAGGGGTTGAGCTATAGAACGTTTTTTGTCGTCAATTGTGACTGCTGTATCTCAAGAAATAATGAACAGAATGAAAGAAAAATTTATCGGCAAGTAGTCCTTAGTGGGTATAAGAGCTGATTTTATTTTGGTGTCAACAGCTGAAAAGGGGGGTAGCGCAATCGCCCGTTCTTTTTTTTCATTGTGAGTGCCCTATCTCAAGAAGTAATGCTACGTTCTGGTTGAAATTTGGAATATATGTGAATCCATATGTAAACAGGCTTTGGTTCAATTTTGACGCCAATCGCTCCAAGAGGTGTTGATTTTTTATTTTTTTTTTTTTTGAATAAAAATAGCTTTATTAATGCAACAATAAGAAAGATAAATCGTAATAGATTGTCGTCTGCGTATTTCTCGTGATTTTAATTGAATGGAAATGATCGGAAATATTATCTCAATGATTTAAAATTTTTAACTTATGTTTGTTAACAAATAAAATATTTGTAATTAATTCAAGCAAGGCTTTTAAAATAACTTTCAATTTTCGCTTTTTGCTTTGCTTTTGCAATAATTCAGACATTGGGATGGTAGTCAAGTTTTTGCATGTGTAATTTTGTTTTTGTTGGGAATATTGCTTCCTCATCAAGCATGGGGAGGGATCAGAAAAAAAAAAGAAAAATATAGAAGAAAGTTTCGTGATGGCCACAACATACTAGTTAACATTCTAATAAGAAATAAATGTAAGATAAATTAGTTTTTATGTGTGTGTGTGCTTTCAAATAATTTGCCCATTTAGCTCAGAAAAAAAAAGAAACCTCCGACAGAAATCAGAGGCTGTGAAGTATTATGGTGCAAACTGCAAATTCACACGACAATTTGTTGGTTTTCTATGAATTTTTTTAAATGTGTCAAGACTTTTCGGACACTCTGTATAATACATTTGAAACTATTGTTACTTCCTTTTGCAAAGTAAAGGAAGTATTGTACTCACGAAAAAGTTTTAACCCAAAAATAGGCCTTAATTTCCATTTTGCTCGCACCCGAATGAATGTTGAGTTTTTTTTTTCAACCCGACCACACGTGGATCATGTCTAAGAACGTATAGACACCAGAAATATCCATTTTGACGATCCCCGAATTAATTACAACGAGTTTTCTTGTGACGTCTCTATGTACAGTGGCTCCCAAAAGTGTTCGTACACTTTGAAATTTTTTAGTAAAACCAAAATAACTCGAAACTGAATTCGAATATCAAGTCCAATATTTTTTCACATCATTCCTATGTCATTCTAAATATAACCCATTGGTTTTTTTCAAAATATTGACGGATCTTCTTTTTGAAATGAGTCAGAAAACGAAGAGACAGAGAAATAACACGCCACAAAAGTCATCGTACACTTAAATATTTTCGAATAAATTCATGATTAAAATTATCATATGCCGTTTTATTGATATTTTTGCATTGTGTTGACCCTTATAAGTCATTTGGCTTTAATTTTTTGTTTATTTATTCCTTAATATTGTGCTTATTACTGTAAAATGGCTGGTATTCGTAAAAAACCGCAAACACCATTAAAAATTTGAATTTTTTTCCCACAGTAGTGGTAAATTGGTTTGAAATGTCTCTAAATTAGTTAATTTATTCGTTTGTATAGTAAAGTGCTTGATAAAATGCTTTAAAAAAAGGAATCGGACCGAAAACAAGGTAAGAAAAGGTCAACCGGCAAAGTTAACAAAACGTGATCATAGATTTAAAGTTAAAAAATTTATGAAAAATACACATTTGAGTACTGTAAAAGTTTCTGCCGAGTTAAATGAAACATTTTACATTTAATGTTCACCTAAAATTGTTTGACAAGTTCTCTGATTAGCTGTATTAAATGGGATCTCTTCCAGCAGAAATTTTCTTGGTCGTGCGAAAAACAGAAAGCTTATGCTTTTCGTCGCAAAATCAATGATAAATAAGCTAAAAACGTTTTAGAATCACGTCTTACTTACAGATAAAAATTAATTCAACATTTTTGGTTAAATTGTTGTATAACTGTAAGTAGAAGAAAAAAATAGGAACTTAATCTTAAGAACTTAGTTGGATCAGTTAATCAGGACGGTGGAGGTGTTTTAGTGTGAATGTGCATATCAGCATCAGGACTTGGTAGTTTTTAATTTTTTGATGAAATAATGAATTATGGTGTTCCTTTAAATATTTTAAAAACCAATTTTGAACTCTTAGACAAAAATTTGGTTATTGTAAACAACTTTGTTTTTTATCAAGATAACGATAAGAAGCACTCGGTTTTCAACGTTTGCGTCTAGTGCCTCGAAAATTGTCCTAAAGTTTAGAAAATACCCCCTCAAATTCCAGATTTTAACTTGATGTAATGTATTTAGAGATATCTGGAGGCTAGATTACGAAAATAGGGCTTTAAAACGAAAATAGAGCTAGAAACAATGAGACTCAAAGTGGTAGAACACTTACTCAGAAATTACGCAAAAAAAAAAAAAAAAAAAAAAAAAAAGAAAGGAAAAGAATGAAATCTATTCCCAGACGTTTAAAAGGTGTTATGAATACTGTATGATATTCTACTAAGTAATAACTTAATCAAAAGTTAAATTATTCAATAATATATAGACATTTTATAAAGTGTACGAAGACTTTTGTGAGATAAAATTTCCGGCACTTTTTGGTTTTTGATTTTTAAAAATTTAAGTTTTAATATTTTTTAAAAAAATTAAAGGTAGTTTTGTTAAAAATTTATCACAGATCTTATAATTAAATACCCTTTCCGAAATATTAATTCTAATCAATGGATTGTGGTCTATTTCGTTGAAAGTCGTAGGTGTACGAAGACTTTTGGGAGCCACTGTACGTATGTATGTGCGTATGTATCTCGCATAACTCAAGAACGGTATGTCCTAGAAAGTTGAAATTTGGTACGTAGACTCCTAGTGGGGGTCTAGCTGTGCACCTCCCCTTTTGGTTGTATTCGGTCAGTGGCGGCTCGTGCCTTAATTTAGCGGGTGGGCTCCGCTGTATAAAGTTTTCTCAAAAATATTTATACAGATACAGTGGAGAGGACTGCAGTTAGTAATGCTGAACAATATAAAATAGTCCTTATTGCAGTTGCTTCATTTTGAACTTCTCTTCCACTTCAAAGTTGAAATTGTTTTAGAAAAATATCCACTTGGGCATTTTTTGAAAATTCAAGGTAAACAATTTAAATTTAAAGACAAGATACCCACCCCATTTGAAATCGAGAAAAAGCGCACCTAATGTGAGTGACCTAAAGCCAATAACTTTTTAATTAATTAAACTAGAGCGTTGAAACTCTCTTCATAAAGTTTGAAACAATTTGTAGTTTTAAAATAAACAATTAAAAAAAATCGAATAGTTTGGTCATTTTTGGGGTTATGTGGCCCTACGCCTTTAAGGACTTAAAGCGATGTACCGGATCAAAAATTGAAATAATTTAGGTTTGTTTCGCCTTAGAGTACTACAGAATAGAAAACACATATCGATAAGACCAAGAAAACGATTAATACTTATTACTTAAGCCAAATATCAGAACAAAAAAGAAAATTGAATAGATCTCGTCCAATTGAAGTTTTTTTTTTTTTTTTTTTTTTGTAAAAATTCAGAACTTTTCACACTCAAAACCAACTATTCGAAAACAAACTCTTCATTCATTATGGAGGAGGATGTTTGACGGTCTGGGCAGGCATCATGTTGGATGGCCGCACACCCCTCCATGTCTTTGAGAGAGGCTCTGCGACAATTGCAAGGTAAAGAAATGTGGTTTTATAGCCCTATGCTCACCTTTTAAAGGGCGCTGTTAGCCCTGAGTCAGTCTTAATGAATGTTGACACAATGTCACATAGAGCTCGTCTGGTCGACGAATTCCCTGAAGGGGAGGATATTTACTGGATGCGTTGGCCAAACAGATCTCTAGACTCCAATCCTATAGAGCATGTCTGGAAGCTCTCGGGAGGGCAATAGCAACTAGCAACACCCCTCCATAGCCTGATAGTGTTATTAAACGAATGGAGACATTTGCCCCAGGATCCCATAAGCTGCTTCATTTCAAGTATGGAGTCACACTGCAAGGTCTATATGTCTGTTCGAGGGAACCATACCCCTTATTAACCCATTAATTTGTTCAATTTTGCAACCGCTGTTTCACACCATCCGACTCTAACGAGTGTTATTTATGATCATGCTTGTGCATTTTAAATTTTAGATGGTTCTTTATTTTGTATTGTTTCATTGTATGTACATACCAAATTTCACTGAAATCGGTCCACTACTGGAAATAATTCACCAAATCTGAAAATTCTCTTAATTTTTTACGCCAGTGTATATGTATTATTTTCAGTTAATGCCGAAAATGCTGGTACCTCAGCAAATACCGGTACTACGAAATTGCAAAATAGCTCGAATTTGGTATGCCGGTAAACCGGTATTGCAATCACTATATGCAAGTCGCTAATACGCGTATTCCATTTCAATCAAGACAAAAGTGTTCTCTTCCCAACTAGTATTATCACAAGAACGCCTATTTGAAGTCTCCCGCTTTGCCGACCCCCTAGAGCAGAATTTACGACTATTGATAAAATAAATGATTACTATTAATTACTTTTAATCGTTAGCAAAATAACTGCTCAACGATTAAGGCGGAGTTCCAGTTATGGCAAATATTTAAAGGCACGTAACTTTTTAACACCTTTATCAATCCCAATGTAATTCAAAATGCTCATAATCAGCATCAAAAAGTTTACAAGAAGTAGGGGGAAACGAGGGAGGTTTGACCATGATGGACCCACTTATTTCTTATAGACCGTGACAATCGCTGAAACTCACGGCAACAAAGAGGGCGCTACATGGTGTTTCCACTAACTGTGTTTCCATTACGTTGCCATTGATTGGAGGATGCAGGGGTTCCTTTTAACGCCTCTTGCTGTCAAAATGGGCGACGTCCAATCAAAAATAAACAAACTTTGAAACGTTGTCATTGATTTGTGGATGCATGAGATGCATCGGTTTAACACAGAAAAGTCATAAATTGTCAAGGTCCATTAAGCGCCTGCGCCCTCTAGTGGGGCCCTGGTTGGACCCATAAGGAGACTTGACCCATGAGGATTTTTTCCATGAAAAAGATATTTAGGGAAATTTTTAGTCATATTATTGATTGACCAGTCACACAACAGCATTTTGCAGGAACAAGCCATTTCAGAATTACTAGTGGTTTTCAAGAAATCCCGTGTTAAATGATATTGCACCTTGAAAGTAAAGTTTTAACTTTTGGGATTTTTTTTAGATTTTAACCTCCAGTTTTGAGAGAAATGAATTTAAAAGTTTTCATGTTTTAGTCACTTTTCTATATATATATATAGCTATTTATTGATGTACAGTAGTTTTATATAACTTTAATTTAAGTTGTTAAAAAGTTAAGGTAAACAAAAGAAAGCTAACTAGGGAGACCTGACCCAAAGACTAATTTAAAGTTTTTGTTTAATTTGATGTTTTTTCAATGAGTTTTTATTTTTGAATAGATAAAATATTGTGGTTTAGGCCTAATGGTTTAATTTAATTCAAGCAAACACTCTAATATTGTGAATATAAAAGCCAGATTTTGTTTCTTTCTTTTTTTTTTTTGTGTGATCAACTAATGTTTTGGTATAAAAAATTTTTTCTTTTGATAAGTAACTAAAATACTAATAATCTTTGAGCCCAACGAGTTGCTACTTAGTAAAATAACTGAAATACTGTCTGACCACGGATTGTATGGAAAGACAAACATCCGTTTTACAGCTGGAAATGGACAAATCTATTATTTTTAGCGATTCCAGCTTTTGCAGAAGCAGAGTCTCCTTCAAATGAGCGGAATACGCGCATCAATTTTTTACTTTCCCCCCTCATTCAGATAGATTCGTCTCATCTGGACGTTTGAAAATTCCATACAATCTGTGGTTGGACAGTATTGCTTAGGTCTGATCTGATAAAGTTTTGAATTCGACTTCTGCTCTCCTGCTGATATCGAGTAATAATCATAAAATAAGTAACACTTCACCTAAAGAGTGAACATTTTAAAAATTCAACACTTATTTAAGGGCAGTTCTCAAAAGGTGGGAACAAAAAAGTTAACTTTGAGCAATTTCAAAAATTTTCGAATTTGACATCAATTTTGATTTTATTCCATAGTATGCATACCTAGAACACAATATATGAACATGAAAAGACAGCAGGTATTTGTAAAAATTGTTAATTAGCAAATTAAATCAGCAATCTGTAGGTAACAGATTTTGGACATTGTTTTCCTGTAGGTAACGGATTTTGGACATCATCATAACGTAAGTTTCACCATTTTTGACAATTGTTAATCTGATTTTTAACTTTTCCAATGAAAATTTTATTTACTACTTTTTAAATTTTGCAATTTAATAATAAAGAGGATATTAATGAAATACTTGAATGGCTATACATGCTGCTCCTTACATTTAATAAAGTTTTGGAATGATTTTGAAGAAATTGATGCAAGGTTAAAAAAAAGCTTCAAATTAAAAATAATACAATTGTAAAAAGTGACATCAGTTTTAATAATGAATATTTTTTCTAATGTCATAAGAATTAAAATGATGTCTAAAAAATTATTGAAGAAAGAAATTCGTATTTCTATTTGGAGATCGTTAAATTATGTTTCCAAAAGAAAGAAGAGAAAAAGAATTCTAAAATAATAAAAGCGGAAAAAAAAAAAAATTGCTAGCGCAGGTGATAAAGTCGCCAAAACTGGTACAGCTGACGATAAACTACATTTGTCAAATTGGAATTCCCCTCTGGTAACCTTTAGCTTATCGTATACTGTGTTGTCGCTAACGGAGATTTGCTTGGCGATTTTAGCGCAAAATGGCTTTCGGTTCGATCATAAGCAGCCATGTTTCTACTGTAATTTATGTATTGTTCAATGTGTAACATATTAATTATGCAGAATACCAATGGAATAAAGAAGATAACATTATAATAACGTTTTTTATTGAGGTTAGAAGACAGTAGATCATCAAAAATTATGAATAAATGGACAGAATTATCGGCTTCAAAATCGTAACGCCATTTGGACATCTCACATGTACGTTTAAAAAAAATTATTTTTCTTCTAAGATACTGCATAAAAGCTTATGAAAACACTTTTAAACAATTAAAAATTGATTCCGAGGCTCGATAAACACCTTTAAAATGAAAACATCATATACTTAATTCTCAAAAAATAGCATTGTAAAGATCGTAAATTTTGGACATGCATCAAATTTCAAACTTACTATTTTCTAAAATCGTTTACAAAGTGAATAATCTGTCTTTACTTTTGTTATTTGTGTAAAATATTAACAAAAAATTATTCAGTGTAAGATTCATTCCTTTAAATTTTTTTTGAAACGTATGGAAATAATTTAAAAAAAATTTTCTTTAATGATACATTTGCTCAGTTAACGTTTTGGTATGTCCAAAATTGCGCCTTTTAGCAAAGAAAATATTTTTTTAAGGGCATTTAAAGAGCATTTTTTCCATAATTTATGTCAATTCTTGTCTCTATACAGTATTATAATTTAACTCAAAAATTTTTGAGTTAATTAAAATGAAAGTTATTTGGTGTTGAAGCTTCAAAGTTGAGGTCTGTGTTTGCTCCCACCTTTTGAGAACTGCCCTTAAACAAAAAAACACCATCAAAGCTACGTTTTTGATTTTAATATCTATGAGTCTTCTTACATTCATGAGGGGGGTCATGTCTCCCTAGGTGTTGGGTCAAATCTCCCTAGCTCTGGGGACACTTGACCCATTTACAGACTTGATGAATATAACTTTTTTTGTACCATTTCTACTTAGAATTATGCTATTTTTTAGCCATAATAATGCGCAAAATGACAAACTATTTATGTATATTTTTTATTTTGTTTTAACTATTTTTCAAAAGAAAAAATGGAAAATAAAAAACCAAAAATTGGGTCAAGTCTCCTACACCAAATTTGAATAAAATCGGAGATGGTGGGTGTCATTTTTGGAAATTCCTGGATGATTTGATATGGAATGACCCCTATGCTAAACAACAAATTAGCTTTTAAATTGCTACTAAATTATAAAAGATTATCATTTTAAATATAGGTTAAATACAACTAACTAGTGGTTTTAACTTCAAATCTATAATCAGCTACTAATTATGCGAGCAGGAATATATTTCATTTTTACTCTTTATGTGACCAAAACTTAGCCCTAATATTGAAAAAAGGGAGTTTACTTACACTTTTTCATCCAAGGTTCAAATATCCAGAAATTTGATGCATTCAAAGATCCCGCAGTGGAGGCACAAACAAAATGTTCTTGTTAGAGTTATATTTTAAGAAATTCGTAGGACTGCGAAATAAAATTTCATATTCCGAGTTACAAACGTTCAATTTTAACTTGTTTTGTTCAATAAAAACTGTTCTAAGCTGCTGAGTAGAAAACGATTCGAATAGAGCCTGCGTTCCATTTCAGTAATAACGCCTGTAGAAATCAAACATCAACAAACTGTTCTATGTTGATGCCAACAAAAAATTAAAATTATAATGAGTGTTCACCATATTCTATGACTTTTCAATATATTTTATGCTGAAATGTTCATGTTCAACATATTCTATGGCTACTAGTCAAGAAGTTCTTTGGCTTTTGTTACTGTAGAGTTTTTAAATGTATTTCAGAATTTTTTTTAACACGTTGTCTAAACATGTTTTTTTTACTAATATAAATATTCAAATGAGGAGAGGGGGGGGGCGTGGCCGAGGGGCAGAAAGCGCTTGCCGTGCCAGCTGCCTGAGCGCAGTAAAGGAGGTAGTGGGTTCGATTCCCACTGATACCTCGATTCTTATTTCCTTCTGTTCTTGTTAATCTTTCATGAGTATTTTTCGGAGACAAGGCGCTATCATTCATCCGTTGTATGTGAAAGTGTTCAGCTTCTTGAATAGTGGAACTAATATTCCTACGAAGGACAAAACTACTTATCATTAATTTATTGTTTTGATGCTTCGATTGCTAATGAATAAATTTAACTGAAAATCAACACATTAGAAACACAATTTAGGAATAAAATTGGTGCATTGACTGTCAAGAAATGGCACTTGGCCAAAGACTACGCTTTATTTCAAGAAGCGTCCATTTCCATGAAGGTGGAATATGCAAGGAAAATTGAAAAACGGAATTCGCAGTTCTTGATGTTGAATACGTCACCTTTCGGGGATTTAGGAAATTATGTAAAGAGGTAGAACATTTAAATTTCTCGTGTGCAAGGCGGATGTCTCATTCAGCAGCTAATATTCTCAGTAAGTGGGTGGGTCTTGGTTTTACCTCTTTCAGCAACCAATGGTCAAAGACAACAACGCCTCCTATAGTTAATTTGAATTGAAAATTTGCGAAAGTTGGGTTGCAATAAAGAATGCAAAGCTTGCTAGACAAAAAATAAAAATAAATGAATAAATGGGAGGGAGTGAACTATAAAATATAAATATCGTCGGTCATTTTTTTAGAGATCATAATGCACCATTCATTTGAAGGAGTCAATTCGCGAACGACACATCCCTAATGTTTAACTAAGCTTGATCGTTTGGCTAAAAGTTGGCTCGCCAAACGGTAGTAGTCAAAACTAAAGCCCTGTATGCGTGATATACAGGGCTTTAGTCAAAACCGCTTTCAGCCTTACAGCCAAAAAATAACCTCAGCGCGCTCTAGTTCCATTATTACTCTATGTCTGTATCTTTTTAAAACTGATAAGAAATAGGTTCAAAAGTTTGTGATGTTTCATTGAAATTATTTTCAACGCTGAAATAAGTGAGAGCATTCCCCATCCTTCTTTGTTCCCATGTTTCTTAAAATATCAATAGAAAAAACAAAAATTCATCTTTTTATTCTTTATTACATAAACGTGAGCAACATTGAGAATGGCATTTAGGAGCTTACAAAAATTCAACATACACTTTGAATGCACGCTATTAGTTAGAACAACACAACGAATTTGGCAAATCAGCAAGTTCCACCGAGATGACGTATGCTCTCGAGATGAGGTGATGGCTTCCGGCCCCTTATAGGAATTGATCGATAACATGAAGGACGCCGTTCGTTGCTGTGATGTCGGAATACGCCACTGGAATGGAGTTGACCGTCATGATGCCTAAAAGGAAACGAAAAAGCCATAAAATGGGTATTGGGACAGTGAAGGAATATTTTAGGTTTTCGGTAAAGCCATAAAATTTTTTGATTGTGCACCTCTGAAAGTACCTTTTTTTATGGGCGGTAGGAACATGAACAGTCTGTAATATATATATTTTTTAATATTGAAAGGACATTCAACGAAATGATATTACAACTCTATAACCGGATTTAATTTAGAAATTAAAAGCTTTTAGGGCAAAATGTAAATTTGAGTGGTTGTAAGATGTACGTAAAAAATCAGCGCATTTCTACGATCGCGAATTTTGTGAAGAAATTGTTTTCAAGATTTTTTTTTTTACATTTAATTTTCTTCTTTTCTGAAAGATTAAGGTTTATGGATTTTCTTTTCTTTCTTAAGGCATTATTAAATACAGCAGTATTACTCTTGATATTTACCTGTGGACTGTCATATAAATTTATTAAATTTGTCGGAAAATAAACTTTTATTTTAAATACTATACTATTTTGATAACCTGATGTTTTAAACCAAAACGAATGGTGGAAGAAAACATTTCGGAAAGGATTAAGATACGTTTTTGGTCTTGATTTTGAGATCGAGTAGTGTTTGCGGTCGCGATTTTGGTATAATACGATTCGATTTTGATAGTGCGATTTCGTAAATGGTTTGTTTTAGCAGTTGTGAGGGTTTCTTAAAAATTAAAATTATTACATCTATTCTGGGTAAATAAGATTAAGATTTTGCAGATGTAAAGTAAGATTTATGAATTTTCTTTTCTTTCTGATGTTTAAATGAGCTGAAATTTTCATGGGCTAAACTATTGGAAAAATCTAATAGGTAGTGGCAGCTGAGCAGGCCCGGATCTATAAGTTTTGAGCCCCCCTGCAACACAATCAGTAGGGCCCCTTTCCAGAGGACAGCAGTGTACATTTACAACGTTAATAAATCTTAGTGCTAGTTTTTTTCCCCCATTTTTTTCTATCAATTTCTTGGGCCGATGGGCCCATCAAGTCACCCCACCCTAGCCTTAAGTATTCGGCCTGCAGACGAGCCATTACTAAGCAAATGCTGGTGCCGTAAATAAATGGGAAAAACAGAAGAGATAAAGCTAAAAAGGAAAAAGAAAAAGGTACAAAAATGGCGAACTCCACCGCCACGTTCACGAAAGAGCCCTTGATGACAAATTCAGTTGATATTACCTTGATTCAAGGAAATAACTATTGGTTGTCCATTATCACTCTTCTTCTCCAAATCATCTTGGATACCGCTGGAGAAAAACGTTCCACGTACCATATGTTTTTTCAGAAGATCTGTATTGAAAAAAGCAAGAAGAGTATTATTTAGAAGGCGTATATTTTTTCTCTCGCCTGGTTGCAAAAATTTCAACATGTTAAATACAGGGGTCGAACCTCGTTATCACCTTTTGGACTGTCTAAAAATGTTCTAATAACCGGAGCCCCCTGAACCGGAATAAATTAAAAGTAAATAATTTAACAATATTTAATGATGAAAGATTTAATATATTAGTTAATAATTTAATGTTATTAACTACTGTATTTAATTAACGTAGTTTCAAATTATTGATAGACAAGGCTAAAGACAAAAAAAAAAAAAATACTTTGCTTACTTTCTTTTTTAATTTCAATCAAAAATGCTTTCCTACAAAGATATGCTTTCTTTTTGAATAAACATTTAAACAATTCTTATAAGGTTGAATTTCAACTAAAGAAGAGTTTTTTTCTGTCAATGAAAGGACACTGTTTTTTTAACCACAATTTGATCAGATTGTGACTTCTAATCCACACATTTCACATTCTAATCCACACATTTCGATTATGAAAAGAACGCTTTCTAATTCTTTTCTAAACTTTTAGGTTGAGTGTTTCTTCAATCCAAGGGATAAATAGTATATCTATCTGTCATAGGAGATTGTCGTTAGCCCAAAATGCCTGCAATAAACGTTCCCAATTAACTTTAATTTTTCATGGAAAAAATTCCACTTGCAAAGAAAACTTCGATCCTGTCTAAGCAGCCCAACCTGTAATCGCGGTAATTGGAGTTTCAAAATAAAACACTGTCGGGGAATCCGGAGCCACTTAACATGATGATTATATGCCATAAGTACGGGACTTTGAAAAAATGACGTGACGTTCGGAGTGTCGTGATAACGAAGTACGACTTGCACTGTAGTATGACTTGCACTCAACGAGACACTATACGTCTTATGACGATGCTTAAACCCAACATAACTTCAAAGCAACAACAATTCCTTCTCTCATTTATGTCCCAAAGAAGGGAAAGGACTCTCTCAAGGGTAGAACTCTTCCTACCGAAATCAAACTGTTCTGAAGACCTGCAACGCTCAGATGTATTGCTAGGAATAGGTCATATGCATACTTAATGGCTAAATTCATCTACTTTTACATGAGTCATATTTTTGCATATGTTTATACACCCTAAAAATTATACTGTATTTTAACATTACTCATAGGGACGAGGTCTTTATTAAGGGGCAAGGATGAGATAAAAGAACTTATGTCCCAAGAAACGAAGCCTAATGGGATGCTCGAAAAAAATATTTAAAAGAAAATGATGGCGTCGCCGTCGCTAGATACAGAGATTCAAGTCTAGAAGTTGCTCAGGGGATTGGGAATCGTCTGACCGACTATTTTCTCCACAAAGTTGAAGCAATCCAAATGTTTCTAAAGGCTCAAACAAAATCAAAGTGAAATTTGCAACTGTGAATTAGCAATTGGAAAGTCCTCAACTGTGTGTTTTCTTAATAACACTGATAAACAAAAAAAAAAAAAAAGTTTCGGAGGATATCTTGGTATCGAACACTTGTTTTAAGACAATCTAGACATGTTGATCAAAAATATGAAAATCATTTGTTTCTAGCACCCACCGTTTTTGAGATATCTGACATTAACCGTCTATACAAGGTCCGGCTTTTAATTTCCAGGACTGACGTAACCGTAAGAGAACGAAAAGTCAGAAGATGGCGATTATGATTGCAGATTGAAGAGCGTTTTCTTGCGCATGTGTAGTGCAATCGGCGCCATTCCGAAGTAAGTGATTCTCGTGGAAAGTGCAAGTAAAATGTAACTCTTCAATTCCTGCTGTCACTATAATGTGAACTTTTTCAATTGTTTCCAGCGTGCGTGCGGATTGCGGTCGACCTGTGTGTGGATCATCATCGACCTTTTTGCGCCCGTCCCGAAAGTGTTTCAACCATTCAAAAGTTCAAGTGGACTTGTTTCAACATTTCGTATGTTTCTGCAGCTATTCTGCCCAATTTGAAGGAAAATTTAATGTTAATTCTTTGCTCCGTTTTCACTTCGATGACAGGAGTTTGAGAGCTACGTTTTAATACGCTATTCCACAAGAACCACTTACTTTAGAATGACGTCGATTGCATCGCACATGCGAAAGAAAACGCTCTTCAATATGCAATTATTAGCGCCATCTTCCAGCTTTTTGTTCTCCTACAGTTACGTCAGTCCTGGAAATTAATAGCCAGATCTTGTACATGTTTAACATTGTATCAAGGCAAACAACTCGTAGACAAGTTACAGTAAAGAACATATTGCTGAATAGAGTACTAACATTAACTATATAGCATCATCTAGTTTAAGGTACACTGGTGTAAGAAATTAAGAGAATTTTCTGATTTGGTCAATTATTTCCAGAACTACTGTGTCGATTTCAATGAAATTCGGTATATACATACATTGAAACAATACAAACCAAATAGCTATCTAAAATTTAAAATACACAAGCATGGTCATAAAAAACGCTCGTTATAGTCGGACGGTATAAAACAGCGGATGCAAAATTGAACAAAAAAATGGGTTAGTAGGGGATATGATCCCCTGTAACAGACATATAGGCCTCACAATGTGTGACTCCTTACTTGAAATCAAGCAGTTTATGGGATCCTGGGGCAATTTTTTTCACTCGTTCAACAACGCTATACTCAGGCTGTAGAGGGTCCCCAGAGGGGTATTGCGAGTTGCTATTGCCCTCCCGAGAGCGTCCAAGACATGCTCTATAGGATTGGAGTTAGAGATCTGCTTGGCCAATCTATCCTGTGAATATCCTCCCGTTTAGGAAATTTGTCGACCAGAAGAACTGTATGTGGTCTTGCGTAAACATCCATTAAAATTAACTCAGGGCTAACAGGACCCCTCAATAGGTGAGCGGAGGGCTCAAAAACCACATCCCTATACCTCACAAGTGTAACATAGCCTCTCTCAAAGACATGGAGGGGCTGCAGCTATCTAACACGATGCCTGCCCAGACCGTGAAACCTCCTCATCCATAATGGTTGATTTTGCGGTTATTGGAGGGCAGGTATTGGCTCCCGGTTCAGCTTAACCGACTATTATTGTCCTACGTTCATTGGACAGAAGCAGGAACCCACTACCTGCCCTCCAATATGCGCGAAATCGACCATTATGACGGTGGTGGTTTGACGGTGTAAATAGGCATCATGTTGGGTGACCGCACACCCCTCCATGTCTTTGATAGAAGCTCTTTGACAGTTGCGAGGAATAGAGATGTTGACTTTGAGCCCTGTGATCACCTCTTGAGAGGTACTGTTAGTCCTGGGGTAATTTTAATGGATGTTAACGCAAGGCCACACACAGCTCTTCTGGTCGACGAATTTCTGAAAGGGGAGGATATTCACTGGAGGATTTAGCCAAGCAGATCTCTAGACTCCAATCCTATAGAGCATGTCTGGGACGCTCTCGGGAGAGCAATAGCAACTCGCAACACCTCTCCGGAGACCATCCATAGTCTGAGAACAACGTTGTTGAACGAGTGGAAACAGTTACCCCAGGATCCCATAAACTACTTCATTTCAAGTATGGAGTCACACTACAGGGTCTATAGGTTTGTTAGAAGGGGCCATACCCTCATTAACCCATTTTGTTGTTCAATTTTGCAACCACTGTTTCATACCATCTAACACTAACGAGTCTTCGATCATGCGTGTGCATTTCAAATCTTGGACGGTTATTTGTTTTGCGTTGTTTCAATGTATGTACATACTAAATTTCATTAAAATCGGCGCAGTAGTTCTGGAGATAATTGACTACATCTGAAAATTCTCTTTATTTCTTACACCAGTGTATAATACACATATAAAGTACATAGTTATAACATAAAGGTTTTTAATTTAAAATTAGTTCGGTTTGAATTTCATTGCTGTAGACTTGCGTTTGTGCTGAGTATTTGGCAAGTTGCGCTGAAGTTTCCAACAGTAGTCAGCCAACATTGTTGCACTCCATCGACCCTGATAGCGTGGTTCCATCACCAGAGCCCGATTTAGAAATTTTAGGACTGTAAGCACAACAACCCTGTGGGGTCCCCTTAAATCGCACAATCGAAGAACGTGCTCAAACGCACATTTTTTCGTCATTGCAGAGGTGCATTAGAAAAACTGCATTAGAAAAAAATAAACATCATACCAGATATCTATGGCTTGTTTATCAATATAATTGACCAGACACAGAAATTTAGTAGATTTTCGATACCAAGCTCCTTTCCATGGACCACATATCTAGCTCATTGGAGGCATTGTCAAACCTCGATAAGAAAATTCTTCGTGGTAGGGGGAAAAAAAGGGGGGGGGGGGTACTTGCAATTAGAATTTTCCTGAAGACTCCTTTTGAGGTAGAAAGCAGGTAATATTCAGACAGTATTGGCTAACTGCAGATTGCGATGTAAGCGGGTCTTATAGAAATTCCCTTTTTTCTGCATCAAAATTGCTCTCTGTACAAAGTTCAAAATAGTTCCCCCCCCCCCCTCACTGAGAGTAGGAAGTTGAGCCATAATCATTCTGTTCATGAATCGTTTCATGGAATGATCTTAAAAAATATATATATTATAGTAATAATGCTAGTTAGCAAGTACGGGTTAGCATTTTCCTTGAACATATTAAGACCCTTTAATAAATTTCTCAAAGGATCAAGAATAAACTTCCCTTTAAGCATTTGGAGAACTTGACGATGTCATTACTGACATCAAATGTCTATTTGTACAAGAAATTTATTTATCGCAGAAATCTTGCCCTGAAAAATTGACGATGATGCAATAATTCTACAAAGTGGAAAAATTATAGTTTCGAAAGAACTTCACTCAAAATATACTGTGAAACGCAAAAAGAAAATAATCTCAATTTCAACTTACCCGAAAACGCTTGCTTGTCTTCTACAAATCTTCGCCTATCCTCCTCGGAAAGGTTCTGGAATGCAGTATCACTTGGCGCAAAAAGCGTCACCGGACCATTTCCTGGAATCAAATTCTGTTTGTAGTAACTTCGATGACTGTTTCATGCAATAACTCAAGGGAAATGCATACATAAAAAACTAATATTTTTTACAAGAAAAGTCAACTGATGGATATCAGAGTATGCAGGGGCGTGCACAGAAATTTCGGGGCCCGTCACAAATGACTTTTACGGGCTCCCCTCCATACTGTTCACCCCTACGTTCCTACATATATTTCACTCCTCATTTTAAAAATCTCGGGCCCCCTTCAGGCTCAGTCGCCGGGCCAACAGGTGTCCTTTCTCCCCCTCTGTGCACGCCCCTGAGAGTATGTGACGTATGTATTGAAGTTTTGTGAAATATGCTATTCAGTTTTGCTCGCCTTATCTGAAGAAAGATATTTCTGTATTGGAAAGGGTTCAAAGAAGGGTAACTAGACTAGTAAGGGGACTTTCAGATTTAGATTATGATACTAGACTTAATAGGCTTAATATGTATAGCCTGGAGCAAAGGAGATTCAGAGGGGACATGATTCAGTTATTTAAATTTACCAAAATGAACGATGTTAATGGATTAAATTTTTGCTCGAAAGCAGAACGAGGGGTTATTGTTTTAAGCTATTTAAATCTCAGGCTAACTAGGAAATCAGGAAAAGCTACTACTTTAGTATGGTCGTCGGTCGTGGTCACTTTAAACAGCTTACCAGAAGAGGCGGTAATGAACAAGGGGGTGGATAGCTTTAAGAGGACCATTTATCTTCATTAGGACTAATTAATTCACTAGGACCAGCCTAGCTGGGCCCAGAGCCTGTTGCTGGTAGTCACATTTGTATTTGTATAACACTATTCCAGCCGTGGACCGGGCTATTTATTCTATTTCAAGTTAACTTACAGACTCGACGGAGGTACCACTGCCACATTTCGACTTCTTTTCACAAGGGATCAGACCACATGGTAAGGACTTTTTAGCTTTGATCAATTGAAAGCGGTAGAAAAGAGCTGCTGAAACGCTTGCCGTTCGCTCTGGTAACTCTTAGTCAAGTTTTGTACAGATGTTAGTTTTCGAGGTCTTGCTCACGTGACTTTTGCTTCTACCTACCTTCTGGGTCTATAGTTGGGGAAAACCTAACCTGATAGCAATGTGAAGGCTTCGCAGATCGAAATCACAGCATTACGGTGCTGCCGGGTTAGGTTTGCCCCAATCTCTTTAAGGTCTATAGGTCTAAGATCGATGGTCTATGCCAGGGGTCTTCAACCCTTTTCACTCAGGGGCCACATTGTAAACTTTTGGAAGCGAGGCGGGTCAAATATCCAACAATATCTCAGTTCAGATAGTTTTGTCCCCCCTCTCCCCAACTTGCCCATAGCTTTTTTAAATTTATTTTTTAAATTTGCGCTCAATAGTGGCATGGACATAGTCAGGATTCACGTTACGGAGATGCACGCCGAGCCGCAACGAGAAAAGTAGTTTTTAGCTACCCCCCCCCCCCCCCCGTCAGGGCTACATCTTCGTTTTTTTTTTTTTTTTTTTGGGAGGTGACGCGGACTTGACGCTATCGCCCTCTACCATCTTTCTTCAAACTCCCATATTAAAGTTAGTTTAATGTATTTAAATAGGGGTGAGGGAAATTAAAAAAAAAAAAAAATGCAGTACTTTATGTGCAATATATTGCTTTGGAGAAAATATAGATACCAATAGCTATAGGTCCTTAAAATGTTTATGATGTCTTTGAATCAGAAGAAGAACGGAGTTGGGGAGAATTTTCTAACTTGAAGCCTTAAAAACACAGTTTTAACCGATCTTTGGAGGTGTTAGAGATGATCAGAAGATAGGTTTTAGAGTCCTACCCGCGGAGAAATTTTTGAAAACTCACATCAAAACTCGCATTTTGAGGCAATCTTCGTAAAATTGTGGAAAGGACGGGTTGCGATTCTCTCCCCCAAAACAATTTCTCAAATATGAAGCCAATTTTAAGTTATCTTCGGGGTCTTCCAATGCTTTTCCACTTACTAATTACAGTTTTAAAAACGTTATTTTAGACTATCTTTGGTGATTTGTGATGTTTAGGAAATGAAGAGGGTTCAGATGCTTTCTTCGGAATGTTTTTGGGAATGAAATCCTAAAAACACATTTCTGGACATCCTTAATGATATTAGAAACATTGTCAAAATTCTGATTCTGTTCCAGAATTTTTTTTTGATATTGAAGTTACAAAAACGCAATTTAACGCTAATTTCATTGAGACGTTCGGAAAGGGAGTGATGGCACATTCCAGAACTTGTTTAAAATTAAAATCTCAAAAATTCCATTTTAGGCTATTTTTCGTCAAACGAGGAGGAAAAGACAGGTAAGCGGCTCTCCTCCCGAAATTTTTCGATATTAAAGTCTCACAAATGTAATTTTAAACTATCTTTGATGACTTGAAGGAGGAAAGTGAAAGTCTGATACCCTCCTGTATGAAGAGACAGTTGACGTCGTTAAGTCGCGCTGCTTCCGCTACCGTGTGTATAACTCAAATCAACAGAATTAAATTAAAAAAAAAAAAACTGTGCAAGAGGAATTAATAAATCTGATTGAAACAGTAGATAAAATTTATCGGTCACAAAGTTTTTTAAAAATGAAATTGTTTTCACAAGATCGGTAAGAAATATTGGTACAGTTACTATTTTGTCGTTTCAAAGCAACTGTTTCAGAAGAATACCCTAATCAAGATTTACAGCCACAATCTATTAGAATTCTATGGATGATTGCTAGATAATCTCTTTCCTCTAAAAATAGCTTTTACGAATAATTACATGCATTTTTAGGGATCACTTAATTATGGTGAAAGAGTAAAACCAACTTTTAACCTTTTCTTTATTTTTCAAATTTAGCAGCTCTTTCATTTTTTTTAACTGCAACAAGGCCAATTATTCCAAATTTCAACAGTTACTTGAAAATCGTAACTAAATTTTACTTATAGTCTTTGTTTTTCTGTAAATAACGTGAAAATAATAATAAAAATAAATAAATAAATAAATCAATATTTTACTGGTTTTCTTGGGAAAATCTGGAAAAAAAGGAGGAGGGGGGGGGGGGGAATTGAAAAATTTACAAACGAGTTTATTTTGTCACACTGAGGCGGTTCTTAACGTTTCAAAGGATATAATTTCAAGTTCCGTAAATGATGCAAATGCTCTGAATGAAATAAAAGCACCTAAACTTTAAGGGACTTTTTGGTCAACAGCATCTATTCATCAAACATGACTTTGAAAACGGAATAAGTACACATAAGCATTTTAACAAAAATTTTCGACTGCAAAGATACGCCATGCTCAGTATTCCTTTTCAGACAGCATTAATAAAATTTCCAACTGAGTTGGAATAAAATATATTCTTTTCGCGCCATAAGGCACTAAAATTGAAATTCAAATTTTACCGTTTTGTGGACAGAACGAAATTTGCATGTAACTTCGATCTTCCACGATAAGACTTTTTTGATCTGAGTGCGTCAGAATAAAAATAACAAAGACAAATGGAATAAAGGAGTAAAAAATGGATAGTGCTATTGAACGAGAGTTCTGAAGTGAGTTAAAATCATCTCTTTTTTTTCTCTCTCTACCCCCTCCCTCTGCCACACACACAAATCTTTGCACTCTTTCTAAAAGTATCATAATTTATGAAGTCTACGGCTGAGCGATATCAGAATTTTAACACCGCGATCTTTCGCTCTCTATATATCAATAGATTTAGGCTCATGAATTCAACACTTTACGGGAGGAGGCTTAAGAGCAAATGATATATATTCAACGCACATTACATAGGTAAAGTATCTGCAATAGAGAATAGTCATCAGCACTCTCTTCAAATAAATATTTATAATTTTTAAATTACGCCGGCCATTGTCTTTTCGGACTTGAGGTGTCTTGCAGCCCAGTACAGAATTGAAGTGACCATAGACGGCGTAAGAGCTCGAAAGTCATCACTGGAACAACTGTCAAAAAGGGATGTTCCCCAGTCACAGGTGAGATGTTACAGAGAACACACAGATGGGAACTGACCGGATTTATTTTATGTATCTGTGAACAAATATCCAGCCTCATTTACTCTAATACTAATCATTGGGCACCTATCCTATGCGAAGGGGGGGGGGAGCATGACGCAGACTATACAGTTGGAAAATTTTAGAGAAGTTATTTTAAGAGGATTTCAGTCTTTTTGTTCGGAGGTCGCGTTTTTTTTTGGTAAGGAGGGGGGAAGGGAGGGCTCGGTAAAATTGCGGGGAGGAAAGGGGAGGGGGGTATTGCTAATGCTGGGATGGCTAACCATGGCTAAAGTTAAAGATCTGCAATAGAGAACAGCCATCAGTCACCTCGGTAACTAAATAATCCAGCCATTTATTTGAATAACTAGCGAAAATACATGGCGTTGCCTGGGTCAGTAATAATTGCGAGAAACAATCGCTATTTTCATTCGCTTTCTGTTTTAACTGAAAGAACTCAAAACACACCGCTTTGACGTGATTAAAGATCGAGCTTCTTCCTTACCCATAAAAATAAAATAGCAATAAGTATAAAGAACGAAATAGTATTCAGTTAGAACTGAAAGGACGACATTTAAGCATGTAAAAATTTGAAGAATTTCCAAAATATGAACTAACTAAAACGAAGATCACTAAAAAAAAAACTGTGCGCGTTATTCATTTAACTAAATAGTACACACACACACACACACACACACACACACACACACACACACACGCACGCACACACAAAAAAAAGTTCTCTACTATGCTTCAGTGTGTAAAAAGTTGTTCCATAAGTGTTTCCAAACATTTAAATGCCTTTAAATTAATATTTGACTTTAAATTAATGATTACTATTAACATTGCTGTTGTAAGGCAACGAATTTTCGTAACATTTCGTTTCATATTCAATCATTTAATGGAGAAACTACATGACATTTACTGTTTTCCATCATAACTTTTTTAAACTGAGTTTTTTTAGAAATAAATTATAGCCTATGTTGCTCCCTGATATGTAGCTATCTACGGTGAAAAAATGGTTAAAATCGGTCCAGTAAATTTGAAGATTACTCCGGACATACATACACACAAAAATAGTCATTTATGTATAAAAATAATGACTTTCAAGTAAAATCTTCAAAAAAAAAAAAAAAAAATAAATAAATAAATAAATAAATAAATAAATAAACTGCTTACAAAAAAACTTGTAATTCAATATTTTCGAAAGAAGTTTCAAACTGGACTAGGCCCTTAAAAAATTCGTTTTCTCGACGATTTCAGCCATTTTATCAAAGAACAGGTAGCCTGTTGCAATACAAAAATTTTCATTCATTCTGATATTGCGACCTGTGTCGCCGTGCGAAATAGCTATCATCAACAAGTAATCTTATAGTCCGTGGAGTTTGTGACAAAAATACCCAAAACATTTCACTTCCGGATACCAGTCTGAAATTTTGCACAATGCTTATGTATATATCTAAGAACAAAAATCCGCCGGGAGGCATTTGATCAGAGGTCATGAACCCCCTGTGATGGCGTCATCAAAGTGGTCACCTTTTAAAGAATAGTACTTTCGTTTAACTGCTTAGAACTCTATTCTGGATCTTAATATTGTGATATTAAAGTATATCATTTAAAAGCGCTTTAAAAGAGCTATTTAATAGTGATTGAATTTTTTCCCCATCATAAATAGTTTAAGAATTATTGCAGTTAACGTCATCAAAATGGCTGCCTGGAAAGGTAAGTACGTACGTTTAACTGCTTAGCATTACATCACAGATCTTTATATTGTAGTATTAATGTGTATCATCTGAAAGAGCTTTAAAAGAGCTATTTAACAGAGACTGATTTTTTCTCCGAAGACAAGTAGTAGTTAGAGTTATTAAAACTTCTGTTATCAAAATGGATGTCGTGAAAAGGTGAAAAGTTTCGTTTGACTGCTAAAAACGCCATTAGAAATCATTCTTCCGTAAAAAATTAGGGGCACTAAATAAAAGCTCTGAAATAAACTAGAAAAATATGCATTTGTTCCCCCTCCCCCCAGTAAATAGTTTTAAAAACTGCACTGCAATAACCTTACTACATGGAGCGGGAGGGGGGGGGGGATTCTCATTGAACTGTTCCAACTGTTCCGCCGCATCTAACCCGCAGTGAAACTTTTAATTAAAAATTCCTTACCGGATTAAATACACATATGTATTGTCCCATAATAATTCACTTCTTTTGCAAGTGCGAAAGACTGCCGTCTAGCGACAAGAATCAGAACGACTATTTGAATTTTTCCTGCCAACAAGCTGTAACTTTGGATTGCAGTTCGCTTAGCTCGTTTATTTCCAGTTCTGCTGTTCTCAGCAGCAATTAATTCCATAGTGATATGTTTATTATTCAGATATAATTTTCAATAGCTGAATATTTGATTAGTTAATGCTGTAGCAAATAATATCGAATAAAGGTGAGTCATATAATTCAATTACGGTTTGAAATCGATAACATCGACTGTTCGTTCCATCTAGTATTGAAATTATCATATAGCTTGTATTTATTTCTTTACGTCATTTTCAATAAGCAAAACGTATTAAAAACTCGAAATATTTTTTGGAATAAATTTTTCTCCTTCATTTGTTCCATGTGACCTCAAAATACTAACATAGCTTGCAGTCATTTGTTAAATGTGCTTTTGAAAAAGTAAAATATTTAATGAATTAAGTGCTTGTAATCTAGGTCAAATCTACGTGCCCTGCTAAAATCTATTTAGTGGGCTATGCCGAATGAGTGTGGCGAAAATAAAAAGTTGGTCATGTTAGGTGGTCTTCACAAAGAAATGGCTGTTTCATCTGCAATAGGTACATGGCTTGAAGGAAGTGGATGAACTGAACTCCTAGTAGAAACTCATGTAACAACATCGGGAAGAGCAGAAGAAACACTGAAAGTTTCGCATGTGAAGAGAAGTCGATTCGCTCACGATTTTGCAGTAACCACTCTCCAAGTTCTGTTAGAGAAAGCGTATCAAAATCGAAAAGAGATATAGACGAAACATTTACAGATTGGGTTAAGCGAAGATCAGAAGAATCGCCTCAGTTTAAGTACTGGAAGATCACTATAGAGCTAGAATGTATACTTTTAAATCTGGTGCGCACTATTCGTCAAGAAAATTTCTCAGGTTTTACTGTCACTCTTGAGAACATATGTCCATAGATGTTTGCTCTTGATCATACAAATTGTGCCCAATGGCCTTCAGTATTTCTGTTCAATTGGAAGCCGTTACCAGAGATGCATTCAGCTATTTTCCAGGAGTTTCATTGGGGAAATATATCTGGCTCCAAAACTGAGAGGAAATTTTCCAGGATGGCACACGACCATATGCATGAGCAAAACAACAAATTAATTTAAAAATCATCAATTAATCTATTAAGTTTAAGTCATAGGAGCTTCATTAATACAATGGATCGTTGCTGGACTAAAGTTTTGCGCATGATTGGGGAGTTCGAAGAAAATCAGAGCCTGAAGTCTGACGGCACTTAGAATACTCGGGTCATGCTAATATCACCGTGAAAACTGTTGACAGGGATGATGTAGTGATTGCTATATTCCGAGTTCCGAAACTGCAAGAGCTATGAGTATGGAAGTAGAGAATATCTGTGGTATCTTTCCATCCACGTTTTGAACCGCAAAGTTCCACAAGGTGTACCAGATCTTCTGCCCTTTTCCCGTGCCTTTACATGAATTGATCCGGTGTCTAATTTTGCCAGCATTGGTAAAACTAGGTACTGCATGGCAAATGTGGATGGCGTTTAGAGATGTTGACAAAGTTTTTTTGTACTATTCTAAAGTAACCAAAAGCATCAATGATGACAATAAGCATTTCCTACTTATTCAGCGCTTCGTCGTCCTGACGTATCATTCATCAAGATCGGTGGAAACCGTAAATGCTGCTAGGAGAATTTTCTTCACCCAGCAAACAGACCAGTTGAATGTTTTCCACCATCTAGCAACGTTCTTCTGCATCACCTAAAGAGAGCAATGTTGCGATATTCACTATGGACAAAATGTCTTCAGCAAAGTTTTCAGCTCTTGGATCCATGTGAGTGGGGATGGGAAAAAATTGGTGAACAGTATGAACCTCTTTGGTATGCACACCCAAAAATAACAATTGAGAAATTACAGGAACTTATATCATGCACGTGCAAAGAGATGCAAGAGAGCTAGTGCAAGTCTACACGCTGTCGATGCGTCAGATCAGGTGTGAATTGTACACTTCTTTGTAGTTGTGAGGGTCAGGGCAATACGTAAAACGTTCCTTAAAAAAACTTATTACAGTTTTCGTTATAACAGGTACTTTTTCTTTGTATTAAAACGTGTAATTTTCATCCATTTCTCTTAAATGTTTAAATCGTAAGCATGTTTAACAAAATTGCTTTATTATACGCTAGCATTAATAGTTAAGTCCTCGATTCATTTGGGCGGTGTCTTTGAATATTTCTGCATTTTAACCTCCCTTTCATTCAGTATACAGGCAAAATACTGACAAAAGGTGTTAAAACATGAAGTACAAATTTAAATTTAATGAAACTGGAAAGGTTATTTTATAATGCAGGTACAACAGTAAAAATTTTACTCCAATATCGGCGCATACAAGAAAGTCATTGTTTTCCTATCAATTTTCATGTTGTTTTTGTCATAATTATTAAACTATTTGTCTTCTTTACTAATAATAAAGCTCAAAGTTCGCCTGGATATCTGTCGGGATGTCTGTCCGGATGTCTCTCTGTGACGAGCATAGCGCCTAAACCGTTTGGCCTATTTTCACGAAATTTGGCACAAAATTAGTTTGTAGCATGGGAGTTGCATCTCGAAGCGATTTTTCAAAAATTCGATTTTATTCTTTTGCTATTTCAATTTTAAGAACATTTTACCGAGCAAACTATCATAACGTGGACGAGTAAATTACCAAATCATCATAACGTGGAACCGTAACACAAAAAAAAATTGTTGAAAAATCCATGATCCATCCAGGGCTGTCTTCCAACTAAGGAAAGAAGGAAGGAGCCATAAAATGGCCGAGCAAATTAACATAGCAAATTGGCGAAAAATTCATCTTCCATTGTGTGTAAATATACAAGCGAATCAAATTACATTTTAATTTTTTTACTGCGAGCAAAACCGTGCGGGTACCGCTAGTAGAAAATAAAACTAAGCACTGTAGAAGAGCTTTTTTAAATGGCTTTCAGATAATGTATTTGAATTTTACAAAATTATGACCTATTATGTAGTTCTAAGCAGTTGAACCAACGTACTAACCGATACATGGCGACCATTTTGATGACGTCACCACAAGGGAGTTTTGACCTCCAATCAATTGCCTCCCGGCGTTTTTTTGCTCTCTTATATGAACATAAGTGCTGTACAAAATTTCATACTGGTATCCGGAAGTGAAATGTTTTTGCACAAACTCCACTGACTATTAGGAAAAATATAGAACACGGCTGGTTCGGGTCTTGATATTTTGCTTCTGTTTTCTCTTTGATATGTTGTCCTCCCCCCCCCTCCCGTGCAGCAAAGAGTTAGCTCGTTAACTCTAACAAAAATAGTTTAAGAGCTAGCTCCAAAAAAATCGACCCGGAGAGTTTTCCTTGCAAAAGGCTCGTAGTACATCCCTTAATGTCTCTGCGCATTTTCCGACACAATTCCAGGGCCGTTAGGCGTGGGCGGACTCGTGAACATGACTTTTTGCAATAATTTAAAACTAGTAATCGAACTGTACGACATTTTGGCAACTGATTCGAAATCTTTACTAATAATAAAGCTGAAAGTCTCTCTGTCTGTCAGGATCTCTGTGACGCGCATAGCACCTAGACCGTTCGGCCGATTTTCATGAAATTTGGCACAAAGTTAGTTTGTAGCATAGGGGTGTGCACCTCGAAGCGATTTTTCTAAAATTCGATGTGGTTCTTTTTCTATCTATTCCAATTTTAAGAATAAAATTATCATAAGATGGACGAGTAAATTACGAAATTATCATAACGTGGAACCGTAACATGGGCACAAGTAAATTGGCGAGATACGAAATAATCATGACGTGGAACCGTAACATGGGTAGAAGCCAATTGGCGAGAAAATTCACCATACATTTTTTGTAAATATAAGGCGAACCAAAAGATTTTTTAATTTTTCTATTACGGGCAAAGCCGTGCGGGTGCCACTAGTAGTTTTATAAACGCGTAGAGAAATTGTGAAACAACTTTACAGGGCCGTTAAGCGAGGGTGGACGCGCGAACATGACTTTTTTGCAATCTTAAAAAACCAGTAACCGAACTGCACGACATTTTGGCACAAGGTTCAAAATAGTTTTTTAAACGGGTAACCAAATTGTCAGACACCTTTCCGGGGCCGATCGGACGATATGTTTTTTTTTTCACCTATCAATTCAGCACCACGCACTATATATTTTTTTAGATTGCAAAACTGAAAACCGAATTGCACGACATTTTGCAGCCGATTCGAATAAGTTTTATAAACGCGTAGCAAAACTGTCAGACACTTTTCCGGGGCCGTTAAGCGAGGATGGGTGCGCGAACATGACTTTTTGCAATCTTAAAAAACCTGTAACCGAACTGCACGACATTTTGGCACAAAGTTCAAAAGAGTTTTTTAAACGCGTAACCAAATTGTCAGACACCTTGCGGGGGGCCGGGTTACGCGTTTAAAAAAACTATTTTGAACCTTGTGCCAAAATGTCGTGCAGTTCGGTTACTGGTTTTTAAAGATTGCAAAAAAGTCATGTTCGCACGTCCATCCTCGCTTAACGGCCTTATAAAGGTGTCTGACAATTTCTCTACACGTTTATAAAACTATTTTGAATCAGTTGCCAAAATGTCGTGCATTTCGGTTGTCGGTTTTGCAATTAACAAATGGAGTGCGCTGTGTTGAATTGATAGGCGAAAAAAAAACCATATCGTCCGGTCGGCCCCAGAAAGGTGTCTGACAATTTGGTTACGTGTTTAAAAAACTATTATGAACCTTGTGCTAAAATGTCGTGCAGTTCGGTTACTGGTTTTTAAAAATGACAAAAAAGTCATGTTCACGCACCCTCGCTTAACCGCCCCGGAAAGGCCTCTGACAATTTTCCTACGTGTTTATAAAACTATTTCGATATAGTTACTTAAATGTCGTGCAGTTCGTTACTGGTTTTAAATTATTGCAAAAAGTCATGTTCACGAGTCCGCCCACGCCTAACGGCCCCGGAAAGGTGTTGGATAATGCGCAGGGACATTAAGGGATGTATTATATGCCTTTTGCAAGCAAAACTCTCCGGTTCGGTTGCCAAGTCGGTTTTTTTGGGGAAAAACTATAAACCCAACTCTTAAACTAAAAGGAACTGTGATAAAATACCAATCTCACATCTTAGAATTATAATCATTTCCGTCATCAGTTTTTTGAAAGTGACTAAATGTCTGCTAAGAAGTTGCTTTCCGAACAGAAATCCGACAATTTAAAAAACAAGATTCGTAAAAAATGGACTTACCAGATAGTACCCAAGAAAGGCGAGCGTTTTTCACAGCGCTAGAAAGATTTGTGAGAATCGGGGAAGAGTCGATAATCGTCAACACGTTTCCAGCAGGTTGATAAAGAACTTGGGTGACAGGAATGAGCTGCACTGATCCCATGGTAGCCAAAGATCCATCAATAGGTGTGCCCGAAGCAGTCACCATCTAGGATGAAAGAATTGTGATATATCTTCGAATGTGCTCTATACGTCAGAAAACCTGATTCATCTGATGTAATAACATGAAACTTGTACTAGCGTGTCAGGGCTGGGGGTACTTTGAAACATATAATTAATAGTTAAATTGTTCCAAAGTTCATAACAAAAAGCGTAATTGAAACGATGCACATATAGGAGTGTTTGATCAAAAAACTGGCCAAAAAACGAAGTTTGAAAGTTTGGTGAAAGTTGTTTCAAGCCTACTTTACTTCAAGTTAGATAACTGTTCCATCAAAGACCAACATCAAATAACCCTATATCTAATATCCTGCTTTACTGAATTACTTAAACATTTGCCATTTTCTCACTTTATGAAACTGAGTCAAAGTTGGGTGTTTATTTTTTCCTAAAATTATTAGATATTAAGGTTTTTGCTTACTTTACCAGTTAATGTCAATTGCTAATAATAACAGTTGATTCTCGAATCCTAAACTTTACACATAAATATTCAACTTAAAAAATACTCTCAAAAGCTCGTAAAATGTGTTGGCAATGCTTGTCAAGTTAGACAACGCACTTGTTAAATATTTCAATTTGGTTCCTGGAGACATTCTGCTCATAGCCATGAATAAACTTCCGATAGGGTTAAAGCTATAATAAATTTTTATTAAACCAATCTAATTGTCTCCAAGAAGATTTAAATACCTGTCTGCAATTAGGTTGTCCGTTTCCGTACACATTGAAACGGATCTTTTTCCCTTGAAGCAGCGTAGAAGCAGTTTCTTCGTTGCTAAGAGAGTTCAAATTGATCCTTTGAGGGATGATGTGGTACTGAAGCACGGATTTCATCTGGTTTGGATTCGAATCAATAGAGTAAGACATCTCCTGGGGTAGAGCATTGACAGCATCGTCAGTAGGAGCAAAAACTGTATAGACACCTGAAAAACATTTCGAATGACAGGAATAAAGAAATCTGTTTGACGGCTACATTATCTAAGGCTTATTTGTCCGAAAGAAATATAACAATAGTCCAGTAAATGTAGGATTTATTTAAATTACACATTTATATCTACTCTACTACATATTAAAATCTGTTCGCGTCCGTCTGTCTGTCTGTCTGAAGATCGATCTTTTGGAGAACCGCTGCGAATCGAGAGTCAAATGGGATACCGATCAATTCAAAATTTTCCAAAGAAAACAATAGGACCAATCTCGTAATTGTGCGACTTTAATTAGCGGAGATATTAATTAAAGCGTTAGTTAATATAACGTTATTCAGAAATTTTTATTTCTTTCCTGTTGCCATTTTGCTTATGGGTGAGCAAGTAAAATTCTAATAATTATTTTAAAAGAGATTTTTTTGGCTGCTGTCCAAATCTTAAAACAACGTTTCCATCTAGAATTTCATTTTAAATTATTTTAAAATTGGTTGCCCTATTCGGACATAGCCTTTATTTTATCGTCTGTCCTTTTTTTATTTTTTACATTCAACGTTCTTAACTCTTTTCAGCATGTGAAAGTTGTTTCTTTAGCTATGTTTATTGATTGTAGTGTAAGTTTATCATTCACCGGCGTCATATTTTGGTACATTTAGGCTGTGCGACTAATTATGTTTATTTTGTTGGACTTTTTCCCGTTACGAGTTTTTGAACTGTAATAACTCTATTTTTCCTTACTGTTTCTATTTTTGAAATAAAGTTTGTATCGTTAAAAGAACATGTTAAATTAAGATTGTTTGGATTTCTTTAAGTGAAACAGAGTATAGCAAAAAAGATTTTTTTTAAGGATTTTAACTAAAGCTTAATTGGAATCTGATGATTTGGTATTAAATTTTTGCTTATTGGAAATTATTAAGTCTTGGTTTAGTTTCACGTAATCAACCAAAAAGTGTGTGTCATTTTATGAAAAAGTTGATTGTAATTGTACATAAATATTTCAGATTTAGTCTATCAAATGTAATTCATTTTAACGTAAGCACAGATTATAATTGATATATTGCATATATTTTCATCTTTTGTGTTAATTGAAAATGCTCATAACTTGTATCATTGATAACTATGATTAACGTTAAAGAGATTTTTGCCAGAAATATGCTCTACTGGTGTTTTGCAAACCTTGCATTACGCGTAATTATTTACTCCTTAGCGCTTTAGAAACTGATGTCAGAGTAATACAAAAACATCAATTGAACATCTCTTTCATTTTTTAAGTAGCCCGTGCAACGCCGGGCACCCAGCTAGTTTTAATAATATTTTCAGTTAGTTCCTCACAACGTGCAGAAAAACCCCTACAAAGTCCCCGAATTTTCTATGCGAGTTTCCATTCAAAATGACGGGTGAAATCAAAATTTTTCAGTCCTGAAAAACCTTTATACTCTAGAAGTAGTACTTTTTCGACATATATCCTAAAATGACCAAAAAAAAAAAAAAAATTGTTATACATTTTTGTTTTGACACCAAAATCTAAAATTTCTATGTTCCACTTGATATAAAGCAAAACTTATTCCGTATTGACTCAGTCAGTAACAGTTATCGAGGACTGTTTCAATTAATAGTAGTTAATGTCTCTGAAAGTTAACCACAGTGAACCACCACCCAAACTTACATTTTGGGGAGGGCAGAAATTCTCAATTTTCCGAATGGAACTCCAAATTTTGCCAAATGATAATAATTTTGCTGAATAGAACTCCTAATTTCTCCGAATGACGATGATTCTGCCGAACAGAACTCCAAATTTTGCGAAATTATGATATTTTGCAGAATAGTCAGACAAAATTTGCCGAATAAGGAAGTTTTTGGGAGGTCACAGTGACTTCTCGCGACCTCTCACCGGGGCTCCCATGGTCAGCTTTTAGATGGATTCTTACTGAATAAATATTTGGGAAATACTATATAATTCTCATATATTTATCCTGTGTGATAAACAAGAAACCCAGTGCAATCTGAAAGCAAATGTTTTAATGGTATAAGAATTAATGTTTCATGATGTCATCTGAAAAGATTAGAGTTGCAATGTACTCTAACGGTCTAGCGCACTAAGAAAAGTAGTAGATAAAGAGTTTTTAGTTGTTTTATTTTGCACTTTGTATGAGAGCTTTTCTATTTTTCTCACATTGGAGTGTAGGTTTTTATGCACCCTTCAAAAGAAGGACCCTCCTATCATTAGTTGTTCCATACCGGGAACATTGGAGACTTACAGGTTCAATGCAAGTCGGTCGAAAATCCTCCGTGTTCGCTGATGATGACTGAGGCACGCTCAATATACCGTGGTCATAAAGTCCTCTACGTGAGTCAATACCTCTAGGGGTGTTACCACTCTTACTTACGTATGAGCAGATTTATATCTGCACAATGGCTAACTGAGTGGAACAGTGAGTATGCAATGTATGCCACCAGAGTCAGGTCTGTTCCTGGGTCCACGGTGCCTAAAGTCGTAAGTGGATTGAACTGTTCCTGAAGGACGAGAGGGGTCCCCGGTCAAAAGGTCCGTACCCTGAGAAACCCTAGATGGTAGGGCAGGGCGCAGGTCCCTCATTGTGTACCTCTAGGGTCGCTGAACCAGGAGTTGTCCGGTTCAAAATTATCGAAATGTTGATAGATGGTTCTTCCATCTATATCATGTGCTGTCTTAATCAACTCAGACTTTCTCGATAAAACGGAAACCATCCCTCACTGACTTAAATCGACTAGCAATCGCTACTCGGGCTCGGATTTCAAAAAAAAAAGCTTATTTACAAAAATGTGCAACAATTTAAACTGAAATTAAAATCACATCTTTAATAAGACATCTAAATTATTAGAGTAAAATGAAAATGCTCGTATTTTTAAACTGTCTTTATTTGTAAAAAGTCAACGGAGAAAAAGTGGCAAATTTACAGAACTTGCAAGCAAAATTTATTATGAATATGGGAAGACGGTTTTAATTTCCGCAAAATAAGCTATAAAAGACCACTTCTCTTACTTTCAAATCGCACTTTTTAAAGACGGGATAATATTCTTCTAAGTGGAAAAGTGTCTGAGAAATATCATCATTGGAAATAGATTATTTCCTTCCCCACGGAGCATAATTGATTTTTTTTTCCAATCAGAAGCTACAAAGAATAAAAAAATGTCGCTAAGTCTTTGTTTTCAAACTCTCAAAAAAATCTGCCAAATTTTATTTGAATTTTTTAAAGGCGCACGCCATGATACCTTTGAAATTTCGGTAATGAAATTGGAATTCGATTTAAATATTCGAACAGAGCAAAATGAATATGTCACACACGGTAGTGTTAATAACGTCATTTTCGGGAAAAGAAATCATGATCTTAGAAATTGAAGTTTGAAAGAATATGTCTCTCTCACGCACACACATACTTCAGGCAAACAGTATTGAATTATATCGAAATACTGAAATAATGTAAATAAAAACATCAAGACATAATTTCTTTTTTCAGTCGATCAGTTTAAATTGCAGTTACAGCAGACTGGATGTAAGATATATCGTTTTTAGTATTTCTCGTACATTTTAAGAAGTTATAAAGTCAGGCCCGACGAGAGGCTATGTCAGCCCAGTCAGAAACTAGGGCTCGAGCCTTGGGAGGCCTTGCGACACTGACGCAAAAAAAGAAGGAAATTAAAAAAAAAAGGAAAGGGGGGGGGGACTACGAATAAGAGAAAACGTAGAGATTAAGTAAAATTTACTCTTTTGGTATTTATTGTTGTGGCACTTCAAATAGAGTTATTTGTTTTCTAATAAGTAGTTTTGATCGGGGGGGGGGATAAATTTTTCCCCTTTTTAAAATTCTTTTTCCCTTTGATTTTCCTTTTCCCCTTTTTTCCTTCTTCCTCTTTTTTCTTTTTTTTTGGGGGGGGGGGGAGCGGAAGGGGCCTGGCGACATAACTGATAAGGAGCCCGCCTTGGCTTTCTGCTGCTCTGTATCTAGTGCGATATCTATCCCAACGAATCGAGTCTTGCTGGAGCTGGATATATTGCTCACAATTGCACCTTATACATTGAGTTTTTATTTTATTTTTTTGACGAAAATTAAATCTATTTGCTAACAATTCCTCCGCATTGCTCGCATAAACTTCAGCTTTTGGATTGATCTATTTTCGTAGACTTTAAAAAGCGGTAAATTTTGATTTTGTTAACGTAAGTTTGCCTGAAAAGGGCTGTGTGTCTCCTCGTGTTAGGTATTACTTGCGATGAAAGTAGTTTTAGACCATTTTGGTGTACTTTTGATCTTGTCAGCCTATCACCTCACTCCTTAGGTCCAAGCACTGGCATAACCGTCCTTTAGCTGCTGGGGCCTGTTTTGACATGCTTTTTCTTTTTTGTCTGGTTGGATCCTATGAGTTAATCATTGTACTTGTAGGGACAACATTCTACTAGTTATGAGAATTAAAATGTGCAGTTTTACCTTAAAAAGCACCTTTCTCCCAGCTCCAGCTAGATAGCATGAACACCAGGATCGTTTAACAAAGGGAAAAGTTTAACTGTTTTTACACATTTGTCCGCATTGTCAGGAAAACATAAGTGTATCAAACAATCCTTTTCGGTTTAATGTCCTCACTTTACAACAGTGCTCATTTACTTTACAGCTTCTTTCGAACCAAATCTTTTTATCTAGTGGAGTATAGTGAAAATTGTACACGAAATTCCTTTATATCATGTTATCTGTATCAGTTTTTGTACAAAGAAATAGCACTTAATAAACTAAACAGAAAATAGGCTATTGAAGACGGAAATTATATTACCAACACTATGCATTTTAATTGCAACAACATTCTTCTCTTTTTGCAAAATGCCCGATTAACCTCCCCATAAGAAGCAATCATTCTGCAGTGCATGCTTTATTGTCAGACCATTTGGTAGATCTGCCACCACTGCTTTTCCCAAAATGTGATTTCAATTCGTAAAGGGAGGGGAGCACTGTCCCCAAAAGCAAGGGCGCACCCTCCTAAATACCACAAAGATCACCAAAAAAAAAAAAAGAGAAAAATACCCTTAAAAGCATTCCTTAAAAAATTTCAATGGCGCAGCCTGTGCCATAACGCCCTTCTCCCTATAGATGGGCAGCCTTAGTAAAGAAAGGAAAATTGTAAACTGCAGCAAAAGTTCAAAGAAATTGTTCTAAAATAGAGCTCTGTGCATAAACATTCCACAGTAAAGTTAAATGTGCAAATGAAAATTTTGTCACAACCATAATCAGTCTACTCAACGTTGGAAAATTATTCTTCTCATTTTGTTCCGAAAAACATGTCTCCCTGATGCATGAATTAAATGTCTATTCGACTTATTTACAAGAAGTTTACTTATTTATACATGCCTGGTTCATATCTTGTTTAAGTCATCTTAAAAAAGTTAAGCAAATACGTAGTAGTAAAAAAAGGGGGTTGGAGGATTACTATTTTATTAAGACATCGGAAATATGTACAGTTAATATGTACAGAAATTAGGCGCTGTTAAAAATTCGTCCGAATAATGATACGTTTACCTTGTACCACATAAATTTATTAATAGATTAAGAAAAATACGAAGCAATGAAAATATTTAAATGGAGTGCTGAACACAGGGCGGTCATTCCAAGCTCGTCAGCTTGCGAGATCGAGATTCTCGCTCACGTGATTGATTGTGATGTAGAAATGTCGCAAAGTAGTATTCTAATCTACTCGAACTTAGCTTGCGGCTAGGTTCGAGTAGATTAGAATAATACTTTGCGACATTTCTAAGTCACAATCAATCACGTGAGCGAGAATCTCGATCTCACAAGCTGACGAGCTTGGAATGACCGCCCAGCTCTGTCGTGCTAAGCACAAAGTCGTTACTGGGTCATTTCATGGTAATTTAGAAATTTATGTAGAGTCCGTAACATGACCTTTTTTTGCCATAACTTTTTAATCAAACAGTAAATTAAAAAGTGATGGCAAAAAAATGGTGACGTTACGGACTCTACATAAATGTCAAAAACACCGTGAAATGACCCATCTGTACTTTGTATCAAAATTGAATTACGGTTTATTGAGTTACGGCTCTGTATCTAGTGCGATATCTATCCCAACGAATCGAGTCTTGCTGGAGCTGGATAACTATTGCACACATTTGCACATTATAAATTGAATTTTTTTAAAGAAAATAAAATCTCTTTGCTAGTAATGCCTCTGCATTGCTCGCATAAGCTTCCACTCTTGGATTGATCTATTTTCGTAGACTTTAAAAAGCGGTAAATTTTGTTAACATAAATGTTAAAGTTTGCCTGAAAAGGGTTATGTGTCTCCTCGTGTTAGGTATTAGGTTACCAAGTGATTCTTAGTCACATATTTTAATTAAATACTATGTTTTATGGTCATTTTTGAATGGGAAATATTTTTTAAAAAGTTGCATCCGCATCAAATGCATGGACTCACACAACTTGAAACGGCAATTTCTCATTTTGATCTCAGCTGCAGATGCGACTTTTGCGCTTAGCATAGCAGAGTTGAAATAGATCGTTACATGTGATAAGTAATTTGTACGTGTTTAAACTAGTTGATTTTGTATTCAAGCAGTTTCCATTTACCTCCATCATGAACTTTTTCCAGCAGTCCTGTGTTGGAAATCCAGTTCGCAAAATGGTTCAATCCCATCGACCTCGCAAGTTCTGCAACATCATTGGGTTGTCCTCCAGCCTGAGTCTGGGACGGACCATTAAGTTGACCTCGAGAAGGTTGCTGCTGCCTCCTTCCTCCAGAGAACGGTTGCTGTTGCCCGACTCCAGGACCGCGCTGGTTCACGTTCTGTTGCTGTCCAGGCTGCGTGAAAGACTGCCGTTGCCCGTGACCGGGAGGTGATGCTTGAGGTTGGCTCTGCCCAGATTGCTGTCGTTGGCCGTGAGTAGGATTTTGACCTGGTACTGGACGCTGTCCTGAGGTAGTTGATCCACCAGTTGTGGGTCTCCGTCCACCGACTGATACTTGTGCACCAGGTGGTTGCAAACCACCCACTTGTGGTTGAACTGACGCTGGTCGGTTTCCTGTTCGTGGATTAGCTGTTGGTGGTTGTTGGATAATGCTATCAGTTGGACTGTCTTGCCCTATCAGGAAAGAAATTTTAAACAAGTATATGTATGATGGCAAAGTGAAACTCATACTCTTTTTTCAACATCAAAACTTCTGAGAAATCGACTTTTTTCTCAAAAAAAAAAAAAAAAAAGCTATAACAACAAAATTTTAACTTAAAGACTGACTTTAATGGCATCTGTTCATAAAATTGCAGTTAATTTTTTCAAATAAGTGCTTAGGAGCAGATTCTATGCCAGAGGTACCAAACAATCTCCCTCATGGAATTTTTGGATGTGGTATTGACCTTACAAAAAGCTTAAGAGCAAACACACACACACATACAGAAAAAAAAAGAGGGGGAGGGTATGTTCAATGCAGACAAATGAGAGCACAAACCACTTAGTACTAAATTTAGTTTCAATTGCAGTATCCAAAACTTAAGGGAGTAATAATGCAAATCTTATTCAGTTTCTCTAAAAAAGGAAATGCATTCCTATTTTATAGTTTACTGGTTGCTTTTTGTTGTCTAAATTAACGCATATTTAAAGTTCGAAATTTTTTCTTCTGAATTATGAAATTTTAATGATTTCTCACTATTGATTATATCGTTTTTAAGCCACCACAAACCAGTTATGTAAGTTAACTTTGTACGAATTTTTTTGGCAAAAAAAAAGCATTAAATTTAGATTTTAAAATCAATAGCTAGTACGTTTTTCTCAAATTTTGAGTTGTATCACTTTCTTAGCTGGGGTGCAATATCTGGCGGAAAAAGAGGAAATACAACTATGAAGAAAGAAAACAGCTGAGCAGTGCTGGTATTACCAAAACATTACGGACCAAAAACTAAGAATCCAGCACAAATTAACGCTCAGGACACGATACTCGTGAGTTGTAACTGATTATTCTTTTGAAGAAACAACTAAATACGAATCACAAGTGATGATTTCTATCAAAATGACGCAGGTTTTTTTATGTAATTGTGAGTTCATTTTTTTTCTTTTCAAAATTCCGTACTACTTTATTCATTGCAATCTCTGAACAGCTACCATCATTTTTATGCATCTACGGCGTGCCGTAAACAATGCTTTACTAAACTCAGGGGTGTACACCCCCTATCAACATCGCGGAGGCCTCCCCCAAAAGCAAGAGCCCTCCACAAATGAAAAAAATACTACTCAAAACACCCCCCCCCCTAAAAATTTCAATGGTGCAGTTTGCGCCACGACTCTTCCTAAGTGGGCACCCCTGCCAAACTGTTACAAATATGGTCTGGAAGAGCAACGAAAGCAAACTTGACGCTATTTACCAACATCTTCTTTATAATCGCTACATGCATTGAAAGCGAGCTAATTACTTGTGTACTAGTTAGTTTTCATCTAGCTAATTTCTTATATTTTTCGGTAGTCATAAGTTTGTAGTTAGTATGCAAGAAATATCAATTATTGTACACCCCGAGAAATCCATATTCAAATACTATATTCATGGCTTTACACATAAGACAGAATCATTTCGTCCATTCTCGACAGGGGAGATTTTTTTTCTTCTCTTTTTTTTTTTTGTCCAATCTAAATTCCAATCACACCAGTAAGATAATTTCAGAGCTTGTGTACCGTATCAGAAGCATCAACATTTTTTATTACCAATACTAAAAATCTGCACTCACCGGCAACTGCATTTTCAATGTTTATGAAGAATTGTAAATCCCGTGGTTCCAATATCACTTGATCGATCAGATGAATGACGCCTGTTCCAGTGACAATTTCAGGGGTCTTGATGTTGATGTCGTTCACTTGATAACCATCTGAAAGTAGAAAAAAAAAGTTTTGAAAGCCTAATTCAAACCAAGTCAATAAAATACATCAATATTTGTCTTGCGTTACATCCAGTGATAGGGCGAGAGAAATACTTTTTTTTTTTCACAACAACCTCTGAAGCAAGTCATCAGCAATTGGATGAATTAAACTGATTTAAGTTTTTATAGGGCAAGTCATCGCCCCTAAGTCAGGACTAAAGCCCCAGAACTGCATGCAACATACCAAACTGCCCGGTTGTCACATCCAGACTGCAGTTTCGTTCATATTGGAACTCCTCAGCCTGGAATAGTGAATAATCGAACCGGAGGCAGATGTTATCTCATTGAAGCTGAGAGTGCCAACAAACTAGTAGATAAATTGAATTTATCTCACCAGCGAGTGCCCGCAGCTGTAATTAAGTTGTTCACTTTCATGAATTGCTTTTGTGCCAAAAAATTAGTGTTCGATGATTTTTGTTCATGAAAAAGTAATTTTTTGTATATTTTAAGCTTTCCAACATGGAAACGCTTTCTATGAACTCTAAGGTTACTCAATATGATCCCTGCATCCTCTTTGACTCACGCATTGTTACCAATAAGTTATGGGATTGCTATATATATATATATATATATATATATATATATATATATATATATATATATATATATATATATATATATATATTACATACTACAGAGACAATGTAAAGAAATTGCATAGTTATTCAAAATGAGTCTAAAACTACTCACATCCTGATGAATAGATAAAATTATATATGGAACGTTAGAAGGATGTTGTACAATAGATTTCTTAGATTATTCAAATTAAGGGGCGGGATGTTCGAGGAAAAAAAAAAAGAAATGATTGATATTTTACTTCAGTCATTTTGTTATTTAAGATTCCTTCACTGATTTCAGTGATATAACTGTGAAACTTTCAATGCTACGACAACGTTTTGTAAAACGCGTAACCGTCTGAGAGAGAAAAATAACTATATCAGTTCAACATGATTTCATTAAACGTGATTACTATATAACTAGCGCGATTGGAAAGAACATATGGTTAAAACTTCGGATATTAAAGAAGGATTGAATTTCTCCTGTTCGGTAATTTTATTTCATTTGCCAGAAAGTGACGAATCAACATAAAATCAAAGTAACAGCTTTCACTTGGTAAACTAAATTTCAATTTCTTATCATGAGTATTTTGCTATTCTGTAAAATTTGTTAGCTACATAACTGAATCTTATTTTTTGATATTAATTTCTCTTTCCGGACTGTTACTGAGAAAGTGAAATTTCTTTAATCAAAAACCATTCAAATAAATGATAATGTGAGGAATTTTCACCAAATTTCCAGCTTGATTGAAGCAAATGTTTGCCGCACTGTATCATTTTAGAAACAGTTTTAAGTTAGATGATTACGCATTACCTTCACTAATTCTGTTGCTGTAACCCTCATTTGTCGTCTTACATACTGTATATAAATCAGGATCATTATGTCAGGAAATTGAAGCGATCGTTGAATAGCTTAAAAAATAAACAAATTTTCCTAATGTAAAATAGAAACTAAATCTATTTTCCATTAAAAGTATTAGGACTTGCTGTCATATCGTGAGGTTGCTTCCTGTTCAAATAGTTTGGATTGAAGTTTACTTAGCACATACACAAATTTTACTTCATTTTTTTTTAAATAAAAGGTAACGAAATTAAATTTTTTACGCAGGACCTAACTTTTACGGAAAACTATATCTACTCCCCATATTAGGATGGTAGAGACCTCTCAAACTCTTAGACTTCTTAATTTTTGTTTTATTTTGATTTCTGGTTAGACCGTTCCATGTTCTTTTCGGTTTTTAATCCATGGGTGCCCGGGAGGAGAAGGATTTATGGCATACACTGCGCTTTTGAAATTTTTATGGAGGGAGAGTAATTTTTGATGGTTTTTAATTTCATTTTAGAGGTATCGTTCTTCGGTTCGGAGGTTCTTGGTAGCATTTGAGGGGGTGCATTATCGCGCTTTCGGGGACGGGCACCTAAGTTTAATCAATGTATTTAACCTCTGTACGGCATTAGGAAAATGTCGAAATAGCCTGCTGCATTCTGCCGAAGGCAGGTAAAAGAACTGCAATTTTTTCTTTTTTCTTTTTTTTTTTTTTTTTTGTCATCAAGTGTACGTTAACTTTATTGTACGAGCTTGCTTATTTGGTTTCCACTAAAAAAAAAAAAGAAAAAAAAATGTCAAATTCCAACATTTTTCCGTTAGTATTGAATCCAAAACGCGCTTCTTCAAATATCTTGAAAACCCGTTTCTGCAGATACTGCCGTTTACTTGCTCACGGTAGCATTACAGAAAGAAAGCTTTTTTTAGAAAGTATCATATAAACGTAATATCATGTAAAATGTTTACTTAGTTCCGGGATTTTTTACGCCATCATCAGAACGGTTAATAATGTAGGGTTAGTATAAAAGAATATCCCTGTTTTAAAAATTTATATTTCATTAACAATTACACTTATCACTATAAATGATACGTAAAAATAAAGATAAACATTCCAAGTTTCTTTTCACTCACAAATGTTCGTGTGTGAGCTTTTCGTTACGCGACACATATCATCTAACATACATTTTGAAGTGTTTCAATATCAATTTTTCGTAATGCTATACATATGCCATATTTCAGTTCTTGTAACGTTGTAGGTAATTTTGGTGTGCAAACGCTGTCTTTGACGAAACCTCATAAAAAAATTAATTAATTAAATGTGCGTCACAGGACGCTCGGCAGAAGTGATGACTGTCATAGGATTAAATTATTATGATTATTTAAACCTATGAAAGTAACAATTGGCTTATGGTAGCTATAATAAGCAACGAAATTTTTGCATTGTATGTTATCTAAAAATCTTGCGAAGACTGCATCGAGTACAGTTCCGTGACTTGTAGTGGCTTCTTCTGGCTTATTAATCAATTGTAATTGTAATTTGGATTGTAGAAACGATAGTAAATTTTTAGCTCGCTCAGAAGCAAAGTTAACGTTAAAATCTCCGGTTAAAATTGAAGGAATTGTATAATAATCTTCATTAACTAAAGCAGAACCTTTTTGTGTATAATTTATAAGCTGTTTATGAATAAATTGAATAATACTTGAAATACTTTTGTTTGGAGATATATATATATATGTTGGCAATAAAATAATTTGTTGTTTTGCTTCATTGAGACATTCCACTATACACATTTCACCAATATCGTTTTGTGTAGCCGTATTAAAGCTTGTAACATTATTAACATGCAATCTAGATCTATGTGGTGTATTACTCAGCACTGCAGTTGCATCAATGTCTTCCATTTGTTGTTGTTGCTGTTGTCGTTCAAATTAATAATCTATGTGGTGTATTACTCACCACTGTAGTTGCATCAATATCTTCCATTTGTTGTTGTTGCTGTTGTCGTTCAAGTAATAATTTTCTATATTTTCTTTGGCGTTCAGCATGAGATTGTGGTTGGCGTTTATTTATTTTAAAATCATGTTGTTCTTGTTGTAGGTAAACGGCATTCATTTTATCAGCTTTTTTTTTCTCTGTGTCTTCTTTGGCGTTCAGCATTTGAAGATCGTGTTTGGGTTGATTGTATATTTCGTTGCGAGTGTTGTTGCGTCTGTTGCTGATGTTGATGCACACCTGCAACGACTTCCATTTGAACAACCCTAAAATAATGATTTCTAAATAAATATTAAACATTTGAATACGTAAGAGAGAGGAAAAGGTGGTTAGATTTTTTTTTAATTTTGAAAAAAAAAAAAAAAAAGAACCGACTTTAAAACTGCTCTTGTTGGTTTTGATGTCGGCGCAAAAACAACAGATTAAATGATGCGTCGTTTCTAAATATTTCGTTTATCAGAAAAAACACTCAAACTTGCGAAACATTTTAGATTTTACTCTGTGATGAACAAATTAAATGTTTATTTACTATTTTTGTTTTCTCGGCTGTCCCCAACCCCCACGCTGCGGAGTCGGCGGGGAGGAAGTTCGTTTAAAATATGTACACCAAATCACAGTTCAAAATCCTAAATGAAGCGAGATATTTTTAGTAAAACTAATCGCAAAAATATTTTTGTTTTGAAAATAAATTTAAAGATTAAATGCTGTTTTGAATATATATTGTTTACAATGTTATTGATATTATATTGTATTATTAAACTCACCTTTCGTTAGGAGATTGCGTTATATTGCAACGATCATCCATCTTCTGTTAGTTTCATTACTTTCTCTACTATCACTTAACGCTTAAAGCTGTGACCCAAAGAGTAAAGAAACAAAATTTACCCGACCATGCGCGCTTCTGTCGTATGCGCGAACGAAAGGAATGCCAGAAGAGAGTTGCGCCGTTACGCGCGTTTTGTCACAAATCGGTTTACCCTTCCATAAGAATTTATCACTTCAAAAATCGCATGGGGTTAGGTTTGAGGATCTGACTGGCCAACGCATAAATGGAAAATCATCATCACTTGCACGACCAATGCATCGTTACGGAACGTCAGTGGCGCAAAAGTGTGTGTAGGGGGAGGGGGACAGTCCCAGACGTCTTGATTTACCCTAATTGCCAATCATAAAACAATACACGTGTAAGGACTATTGTGACCGAAAAAACCCCTCCAGAAGGAAATTCTAACTGCGCTAGTGTGGAACGTGCACGTTTAAGTAATCGCATACTTTCAACAAAAAAAAAAACTTGGAATATTTATCTTGATTATAATGCATCATTTATAGTGGTAAGAGTAATAGGTCATGAAATATAAACTTTCAAAACTGGGATATTCTTTTATGTTCTCCCTGTATTGTGTGATATGATTCCAAAAATCATATCCTTTCTTCTTCAGTTCACTGAAGCATGAAATTCTTCTTAAAATATAATTTGGTCTTTTTAAACTGTAATCATGTTATTAGAATGTCTTAAAAACTATTATTACTACGCAAATGAAACAAGCTATAGAACCATTAAATTCTTAAAAAATAAAACTTTGACAAACATGATGCTGTTTTTGATTAAAACAGCATAGATGATCTTACTGGCTTTTTTTAAAATATCCAGTTTATGACTTTCTTTTATTGTCCTTGCTTTAATTATTATTTGACTTACAACTAACGACTTGGAATTTCAGCTTTCCACCTCGAGCGCTGGGGAAAGTTGCACCAGTTAGAAATTCTCGTCCATAATGAGCCCCCTCTATGACATGATTGAGTAATATTTCTAAAAAAGGAAACAAAAGAATTAGACTTATCTGAGTAAGAGTAACATCATAGAACAGAGCAAACTGTACTATAGCAATTATAACCCAAAATGATTTTATAAGTACTTCTACTACTAAGTACTACTAAGTTTGAATATTCCTGAACTACTGAAATGAGAATGTGAAACGGTGTTTTGAAAGGAAAGTACCATTGAAGAATAATATTTTGGACAACAGCTTTTCACGAAGTTCTGTATGAATATAAGTATTTTTTTTTTTAATCCTAGCTACAAACAGGAGATACGTCGAGTTTATGACGAATATGATGTATGTGGAGTAAACGCCGACTTTTTATTACTTTATGTTAAAGAGATGTAGTAATATGGGTGACATAATTAGAATATGAATCTCATCAAAAACATATTTTTAAGTAACGTTTTAAGTAAACTCCTAGCATTGGAACCGTTAACTTCTCAAGAAATAACATTTTGAATCACCCCTAAAAAACGCAAATAAAACAGAATAGTTGGCTTCCTTTCTTTCGAAATGAAACTTGAATCTCATACTTTAAAGTGCTGTATTGAAAATTAAAAGAAATAGGGACTAAGTACAGAATTTTTTTGCAACATTTCAGAGTAAAATATATTAAGGTATTAGAACAAAAACGGATTTAAAAAAGAACCGAAAACGGATAGTAAATATCTGATTAAATTACCAATAAGGGAAGAAAGCAAACAAAAACATGTAAATGATTTTTTTTTTCTCGCCGATTGTTTATAGAAAAAACGTTGCATAAAAAAACAGCATACATGCGTCAAATTTTGGTTATGGACTGGTCACACACATTGGTTTCTTGTTATACGAAACACATTTGCGTAAAAGAAGAAGAAAATATAACAACGCTAAATCGTTCAAATCAGCAGATACTTACAGACACGTGTTTTGGGGGTTCATGGAATCTCTTTTTCAATTCAGAAAGTTAGCTTTTGGATGCAAAGACATCCGATGAAAGACTTGCTTTTATCGTAATGTTTTTGTCGGAACAAATTGACTTTTATCAGCTGTCTTTACATCCAACTTTTTTTGCATTGAAGAAATTGTCCTTGAGTTGAAGAAAGCCCCGAAAGACGTATTTGGGCGATTCCACGGAAAACGATCATTTTGTCCCGCGCGTGACTCCTCATATGTGTCATTAAAAATACAGTAGAACCTCTCAATAAGGGACACTAAAGGGACCGGAAATTTCGTCCCTTTAATAGAGGTGTCCCTTCTTCGGAGGTACATGAAATTATGCATGCAGTATACACTCAAGAGCCAAAACATTATGACCACCCCTACATTTTGCAATGAACTCGCCTGGATGACGTGGAAGGCACGTGATCAGGTGGAAGTGGTATTTAACTGCTCTGGAGGGTCTGAAGAATCATTCTTTCACTTACTTCTGTGTGTGACGGGAAAGGCTGCGGATCTAAGCGACTTTGATAGAGGGCAGATTGTAATGGCTCGAAGGCTCGGAACACGTATTTCAGAAACTGCACGACTCGTGGGTTGTTCGCAACATACAGTTGTTAGTACTTGTACAAAGTGGATGAATGACGGTGAAACCAGCAGTAGACGACGTGATATTGGACGTCCACACTCTATCGAAGAAAAAGGTCGTCGGAGACTGTCTCGCATGGTGAAGCAAAACCAGAGCCAGACAGTGGCTCAGCTGACAGCCCAATACAATGCAGGGCCAAGTAGAATAGTCTCGAAGCACACAGTTCAGCGGACACTATTAGATATGGGGCTACGCAGCAAACGTCCCACTCGCGTGCTTTTGCTGACCAAGATCGCCGCCAACTGCGCTTGCGCTGGGCCCGGGAACATCGCGACTGGTCCATGGATCAGTTGGAGAGAGTTGCCTGGTCAGATGAATCACGTTTTGTCATGCATCACGGCGATGGCCGTGTCAGGATACGCCATCTTCCGGGCGAACAGTTGCTCCCTCAATGTACAGTAGGTCATACACAGGCTGGTGGTGGCGGTATTATGCTCTTGGGCGTCTCTGGGACCCATGGTTGTGGTACAGCAGACCTGAATGCCACAGGGTATCTGAACATCATTGCGGACCAGTTGCACCCTTACATGGCCTCTGTTTTTCCAGCTGGAAATGGAATGTTCCAACAGGACAACGCCCCGTGTCACAAAGCTAAAATTGTGTTGGAATAGCTCGAGGAACATGATGCTGAATTCCAGTTAATGTCCTGGCCGCCTAACTCACCGGATCTCAATCCAATAGGACACATTTGGGATGTCATGGGACGGCAGCTCAGAGTTCAAAGACCACCAATTCGCAATATATCGGATTTACGCAACAATTGCTTAAACATCTGGTACAATCTGTCTCCGGCCATCTACCAAGGACTTGTGGCGTCCATGCCAAGGCGGGTTGAAGCTGTGTTGCGTGCCAAAGGTGAGCCAACTCATTATTGACAGGTGGTCATAATGTTTAGGCTCTTGAGTGTATATTGACTCAGTATAACTTCGTACTATAACGATAATCGTATATAAACTATTCGCATTTAAGATAAAATGCTGAACATGATCTATACTGAATGCAATTCAAAAATAATTAAATTTCAAATGTTGTTCTTTAAATAATTAAAATTTAATAAAAATTTTTGCAATGGTATAGTTTATGGTATATAGTTAAATACATGAATTATTTCGAAGTATTTCCATGACTGAGCATGAATGTATATGAACTTGTTCGATTTCATGCATTTAAAATTTAATATGATATAAATTTCAGTTAGAGTTGACATTTCAAGATTTTTCACGAAGCTATTCATGAGCCGTTGATTATCCTTCGGGTGTTAGCCTACTTGAAAAAAATACTAAGAGGGGAAAACATGTATGCAAATTTTAACAAAAAGTTCCCAGTACATCATATTTGTACACGTTAATGTCAAACTTATATCAGCTGAATTTTAGATTAGTAAATTCCAGTAAATTCAATATTTTGTATGATGCATTTATACATTTATTGTTGTAAGTTTTCTCTGTAACTGTCCCTTAAATAGAGTGTCCCTTATTCAGAGGCAAATACATGGAGGTCCCAATTCAAAGGGACTGGGACCAGAAAAAAATGTCCCTTAAATAGAGGTGTCCCTTACAGGAGGTACTACTGTAATAATTTCGCATATTAATGAACAATTTTTTTTCTACTTGACATTTTTCAAACTTATGTGTGATTTTTAAGCAAAAAATTTCGTCATCACCCTTTAAAACTATTACTTTTTAATGAAATATATGAACCGTCACGTTCGGGACAAGCGATTGACTTTTTTGTAGAATGACCCATCTGCTATTATCTGTAAATTTGTGCGACTTAGCGTTGTTATATTTTCTTTTACTTTTCTGCACAAAGGTAGTATTTACATATTTATTTCTTACATGTACGTAATTTGTATTAATGAATTTTATTTTACAAACTGGATTTTTTCAAACAAAATATCATTTCAAATGAAATTGATAAACCTGAAACAGAAATGTTTTGAACGGCTGTTTTGCAATTTTTTTTTAATAAGAAATTTCACTTAGATAAAGGGAACTTGACTTTGTGAAAGAAGGACCTCGGAGGGAAATGGCAGGCCACTAGTTCCTGCTTTGCTTCGATCGGTGCAAGCGTTATTGAAGATTGGCGTTTTAAATGCGAAACCTGCTTAAACATGATCTCCAAAAAATTACGAATCTATCAATATCTGGTTCAGTCTTATATTGTCTGATGTTCGCGAGAAATTCAAGTGACCATAAAAACATAAATAGATAATTATTAAAATTCAAGTGTAAAGAGTATCTAAGATAAATTTACCTTGTAAAGCAGTAGTATTCCTTGTAATTTCTTCGTATGCCGTTGGACTCAGCTGAGCAAAAGCAGTGTCTGTCGGCGCTAAAATTGTATATGGAGTTTGTCCTATGAAATACGATAAGTATTAAACCCAGAATTTTATTAGCCTGAAAAGAGCTGTATGAAATTATTAATTAGAAATTTTGGCACAAACCATTTCGATTAACAAAGAAAAATGGGTTATGACAGAAATCCGTTTATCTTTGGGGTTCAAGCTCGCTGCGTTTGCTCAGTATATGCTACATTGTAACAATTTAGCAGGTGTGGTTTAACAATGTAATAAATATATTGACTAAATTTTCTGACCACGAGTTCACACACAGAATACTTGTTTTTCAAAAGGAAATGATAAATCAGTATGTTTACTTCCATAATTTGGTCAACATCTTGATTGACGTATTGACTTTGCGTAGAATACAAAATACCGAAAAAAAATCGCAGGTTATAATTTTTTTTCCATAAGGAGTTTTAATTCTTCCAAGACTTCAGCCTCATTGTCAAATAATGAAAGGATTTTTTCTTTTCATGATAAAACTTGCAAAAACTCTCAAAAGATGGATTTATATTTATTAGAGACGTACCGAGTAGCACTTTGGCCGAGTACCGAGTACTCGGCCTTTCACTACTCGGCCGAGTACCGAGTTACCGAGTACTCGGCATTTCACTACTCGGCCGAGTTAACAAGTACCAATTATGTTTTAAGAAGAACCACTGACACACACGTGATCAATTTTGAACTTATTGGAATAGTAGTATAGACCTCTTTGTCCATATAAAAGTTTTTAAAACTAAATTCCTGCTGAAATTTAATTTCACATTATTTAAAAAATTTTGTTTACGTCAAAAATTTTACAAAAAAATTATTTTTAAAATTAAAAATAAATAAATAAAAGGTATGATTGATCAAGTTGGAATTAAGACAACCTATACCAATCTATTTTAGTTCTAGTCCGCCAAACATAAATAATTTTTAAAAGCAAATGTGCAGGAACACTGCACACATGTGTTTCTGCGTTAGAAGGTACGTCTTTATCGGTGCATAAAATGTGAGCTAACAAATGTTAAGACATTCGACAAAAAAATCCGACTTTTGTCGGATGCCTTTAAATCTACAAGCTCACATTTTGTGCATTGAAAAAGGAATTTCCTGTAACGCCAAAACACGTGTCTGCAATGTTCCTGCACTATGCTTTTAATGCTGTTTTATTTCCCTTTTTTTAAGCAAAGGAATTTTTATATTTCTTATAACTAATTTTTGTTTGTAGCAAAAATCTATTTTTTATGTAAAAATTTCATATTTTCTATACTTACCTTTTTTGCACAATTTTTAATAAATAAGTTTTATTAACTTTGGGGACATTAAAATAAAGATTTATTTCATTAAAGCATTAAAAACTTCATTATTCTCAAAATTTAAAATTGACTTGTAAAATGATTGCAGAATATTTAATATGCTTGCGCTTTTTTATAAATTTTAATATCTGTCTTGGACAATATTCAATTTTTTGCAACTACTCGGTATTGGCCGAGTATCTGATCAAAATTTGGCCGAGTACTCGACGAATTGGCCGAGTATGCCGAGTACCGAGTAGTTACCGAGTACTCGGTACGTCTCTAATATTTATTCATCAAAACTATTTAAAAAAAAAAAAAACAGACGATAGTTTATTGCGAAAGTGTTAGAAAAAATTATGTAGTTTTTGAGCATTTTTTCATCCTGATTCAAACTTGCGCAGACAATGAAAAAAAGCCTTTGTTAAAAATTATAGTTCTCAAAACTGGAATGAAAAAAGAATAAATTTGAATTTTGAGAAAAACGCCTCGAGGTTCACAGGGCTGATTCAAAGGTACTTATAACTAATGCTTCGTACTTCTGAACTTTTAAAATTGATCAGGAGGTGACTGACAAAAGAAAAGACACAAATTTATTCACATAGATTAAAAATATTTTTCATGTTAGAACTGTTATATATCTTAACTACATTTAGTATAATACTATTTATTAGCACTTTATTTCACCAATATTTCAATGTTTTTGCGTTTACAGAAATGCATTATAGTTTGGCTTAGATAGCTGATTTCCGATCCGCTGCAACTTAAATGATTCTATTTTTTAAAATAAGGGTGAGGAAAACTGGTTTGCTTTATAATAATGATTGTTGGCGTTGTACCAAGCTAAGAATCTCTTTTTCAACCCAAACATAATTGAGCTCTCCCAAGGTCAGGCATCAAGTTACCAGAACCAGACTGTAATTGTATTCCTCCTTCTGTAGATGACATTCTTTTCAAAGTTATTATGCTTTTTACGTTGTATCAATACAGAAAACGACGTCTTGAATTAACGTTTAATAGCTCTGCACATTTTTTTTTTTCGGTTAAACCATAAAAATTCATAGAAGCCAAAATGAATCTCCAATTTTCTTCTCTTGTACACTTATTAAGTTAACATAATCCTTGAAGTTTTGCCCGTCTAAGGGCTTTGTTACCGGAATTAATCCAACTTTAATTACATCGAGAAAAGGATTTAGACTCTGGAAGACGTATGCCAATTAGCAGGAAACGTTTCTTGGAGTTTTCCGAATGCTCTTAATGATGTTTTTTTAAGGAAAGCGAAATGGCGCAAACTTACATTTTATAATGACTGTTGCGATCGAGTAAGGGTACTGCTTGACAAAATTTTATCTTACTTTTACTGAAAAGGGAATATTTGTAATTAATAACTTCGTTTTAAAGACTTTATGCTTCGATGCTTTATCGTATATATTTGACAATATTAATGATTAGTTAAAACTTCTGTAAGACTTTCACTAATGGTTTTGAGCAAAAAGCGATCATGGAATATAGTGTGCGTCAAACATAAGTAGCATTTTAATGAGCACAAATATATATATACATATATCCACTAATTATTACTTAATGAATGAAATTTAGCAAAGCGTAAATTAAATTTAAAACATGAATTACAACAAAAGCTATGCGCATAAAAAGTGATTCGAAATCTCATCCTTAACACATAAAGCGTCAGTTTTTCATGGTTGCTTTAAAAATGTGCATTGTTGCATAATGTACTCTTTTTTACGTATTATTTTATCATCTTATACAATCTAAATTACCTGCTAATAAGAAAACCTTTAGCTAATTAACACCCGGATATTAGTTTCAGTAATAGGGAAATGGAAAGATCGAGGTTAGAATGTTCAAATTTCGGCGAATAACCATCTGTTGGGAAAATTTGTTTATTTCAGAGGCTGCCATGCTTAAAAACATACGCCTCGAAAGCATCTGTGAAGTTTGGTAATCTTTGGTTGCTTGAGTTTTCAGGGTAGAAAAAACCTGGAAAAAGCCATCCGGACAAAAAATTATTTTCCCCATTTTGTCCTGTTCTTTTTTTTCCCTTTCTTTTTACTTCCTTTTGCAAAAAAGGAAGTATTGTATTCGCGAAAAAATTTTCACTCAAAAATCGACCTTAATTTCCATTTTACTCACCCCCCCCCCCCCCCCCAATGAATATTGAGTTTTTTTTTTTTTTTTTTTTTTTGTCGACTCGACCAGACGTGGATAAGTACCTAAGAACGTATAGATACGCGAAATATCCGTAATGACGATTCCCGAGTTAATTACAACGAATTTTCTCGTGACGTATGCATGTGCGGATGTGCGTACGTGCGTATGTATGTGCATAACTCAAGAACGGCATGTCCAAGAAAGTTGAAATTTGGTACGTGGACTCCTAGTGGGGTTTAGTTGCGCACCTCCCCCTTTGGTTGCATTCGGGTGTTTCTAAAGGGGTCTTTTGCCCCTTTGGGGGGGGGGAATCATTGTTAATTTCGATGTAAACTCAAGTGGTGTTATAATTTGTCAGACACTTAGCGATATATCGCCAGTTTTTTGGTCGGCAAGTTTTCTCGCCAATTTGGCTATAAATTTGACGGATTATTTTTTTTGTTTCAATTTGGCCACTATTGGTGATATTTAGAGAGTAAACTAATGAATCACATAAAAATTGCCAGTAATGGGAAAATGACATAAAATTGGAGTAAAAGGAAATCATGTGATGCACAGATCAGCTCGTTTTTTTTTTTTTTTTTTTTTGAAATATTAAAAAAAAAAAAGAAAGAAAAGAAAAAAGAAAAAAAAAAGAACTAAGTCAAGGGTTTAAGCGATTTTTATCATTATTATTTTTAAACTGTTCACTACTTTCTTCTAAATACAACGTACGATCAATATTTATTCAAAAATTCGATTCCTTTAAGACTTGCATGCCGGACCACTGGTCAGGCGAAACGGCACTGGTCCACGGACAAACTTGTCTGCTTCTTGGACAATTTTACGCTTCCGCGTTCAAAATGCGTACTTTTATTTTTTAAAAACAGAACTTATAAAATATTGTTTGTTGTTTTTCTACAAATGTCCTAATTTACGGATCTAGAAACCAAAATTTTGTCTTCGAAAGGTGGTAATATTCGCGTTTGATTCTAAAATCTTGCTTTATTATTTTTTAAACTGGATTGGATTTTGTAATGATTTTATTTTTTCCACTGTATTTTGTTTTTCAAAAGTTTACTTATTTATGTAATAATTGCAGTAATTACTTATTCTTACATTATCATATGCACTGTAAAAGAAAAAACTGCAGTGCTACAGAAAATCTCTCGAAAACTGGAGCTCCATGAAATTTTCTAGTGACCCATAGACTCTTCATAAGTAAAGTTACTATATTACTGAGTATCGATAACTCAAAATTTTATGGAATCCCAGTTTCCAAGAGATTTCTCGTAGTTACTGCAGTATTTTTTCTTACTACGTAGTCTAGTTTTTTTGTTAAAAAAAAAAAAAGAAAAGAAAAGAAAAGAAAGAAAAGAAAAAAACAATTTGCGAAATGTGTTTGAAAAATTTTACCGTCCACAGGACACAAAACGGGATTGTGTCCCCCAAAAGGTCGAGAAATGCTGTTTGAAGATGAATATTCATTAGAAAAAGAAATTTATTTCGGTTTTGCTTTTATTAAATTGTTGAAATGTCGGCCGCTGGTTTGACATTCCTTGTCTAAAGCATTGAGCGGAGCAAAAATACGAAGCAAAATATGACATAAGATGCTGTACCTTGAAGAAGATCTTGTAAACCACTCTGAGGAAGCAGCCAAGCTAAGGTAGTCAAATCCGGTCTCGACTGTACTGCACCAATAATGTTTTCATGAGGCAGAGGATACAAAAGTTGATTGATGACGTAGAAGATACCATTGCTAGCTCTCGTCACAGCAATAGCCTTTGCGCCGCTAATCAAGATGAGCTGGAAAGAGACATAAGCAAATAAATGCCACTCATCTTGGGCATGACGCTTAAATAAAGACTTTCGCTGGTTTTCTCACTTGATAGTTGGGCTCTGATAATGCGATGGACGAATGCCCAAATGGCTTCATTTGTTAAAACAACAGTGAGGAAAGTTGGTTTACGCCACATAAGACTACCTCTTTTTCCGAGAAGAAATAAACTTGTCCAAGTCTTGATATCAGTGTTGTACTATACTCTGTTGATAAGTTCAGACTAAATAGAATCTATTAATCTCTTACTCCTTTCGGATCATGTCCTTGCAAGTGGAAACACACTTAATGTGCGGAGGAGATTTCAACTTATTCATCTTTAAACGTACTTAATCTTAAAGATAGAAGAGCAGGTATCGCTGATTGATTACAAGTTTTTTCTTTTTTCTTTTAATGAAAGGGACGAAATAAAAAAGGTATTTTTCTTTTATCAAACAAAACTTTCTTGTTACATAATCAAGACACATACTTATATATACGTATATAGATAGATTACTAGAAAAAGCGATAGGGTCTGACAAAAATTTAAATTTTAGGAGCCAGATAAAATTTTTAGGTTCCAGCAAAATAACTTCCGCATGAGATGGCTTAATAATCAGTCGCCAAGGTCTTTTTCAGTCGTTCGGGCTTTGTCGGGTAACAAAAATACTGATGCGCACAAAACAAAGACATACGCATAATCAATTTGTTTTCCAGCGAATTTTTAGTGAATAAACGATTAAGTAAAAATAAAGATTCAAATTTAAAATATTTAGCAATATACATGTTCTCCGAGTGATTGCATTGCAATATGACATTGACGGATAAATACTGATACAGCAAAAAGGCCGACGGAAAATGTTTTTGTACTATTTCTACTGAGGAATGATTTCGAACTTTTTGCAAACTAAAATTACCAGAAATCAAATTCCTTCTTGAACGAAGATACGAGGATTTCCTATCGCTTCAACTGTATAAAGACACAAACGAAACGCTGAGCCCATCTACGTGGAGTGGTCTTCAGTTTATAAACTCGATAAATCGAGGACCACATAATTTATTTCTCTATTTTTAAACTTATTTATTGAAACATTGAAAATGAGTGTCTCACCCTGCCGCCGTTAAGCATCGTGATCAACAGCTGGGTTCCTTCCAAGGATGGCAAAGTGTAACTCTCTCCACCAGAACTGGGCAGGACATCGGCATTAACCACATGATAAAGGAGAACTTTCCTTAGCTGCTCTGGGTTTTCTTCTAATTGGTCAATTACGCCACGTGGCAATGATGCAAAAGCATCGTCTGAAGGCAAGAATACGGTAGTCGGGCCTGTTAAAAAATTTAATGATGATTAAAGGCAAAAGACAAAACGTATACACTAGATGTCACGATGATAAGTTTGATAAATATTTATTACATACGATACTATTGAGTGCTTAATGAAAGTCACCAGAATTTTAAATGTTTTACACTAGTTCCTATTAAAATAGTCGCTTAATTTTAAGGGTCGGCCGCGGCCTCTTAATTTTAAGTAATCGCGGTCTAAAAAAAACCGGTTTAACGAGGTATGTGTCTCCTCTAACTCAAATGCACCGGCGATATCCGGGCTGCTAATTACGTTGTCGGGCACCGAGATAGGTAGTGAGGAGTAGACACGGAGTAAGCCTTGTACCAGCTCATGAAACGACTTTGGAGGAGTACTTAAAGCAACAACCTATCTGTCAAGCTAGTCTCGAACTTGTTCTATCGGATCCAGGCCTAGAGATTGATATAGTTATTTCATTCGCTCCCAACCATGACTCTCAAGAAGCTCTCAATAACTGCGGTATTTCCTTGTCATCTATCAGAATGACATTGCTATTGATAACACCAGCGTATGAGCGGACTTATGTGTCAAGGACCTCAACCAGATATCTCATACCGGTCACAGTTCCTCCATGGAATACATGCAGGTCAGCGAAATTCCTGCCCAAACCAAATTCCACCACCCTTATAACTGTGTCTTTCAACAGTGTAGGAATGATGGTAACAGGTGCGTTGTCCCACTACAAATGAGAAAAAGCCCTGAAATGCGCTCCAATGTGAATCTGGTCTCGAATGTGAAGAGTAAAGAAGCCCATTATTATTTGGTCCAAAATTGTGTTCTCTTGCCCACAACAAACGGACCCTCTGTTGTCCGTTGAGGGGGAGGTGAGAGAAACTGTTCTTCTTGCTTAGAGAACTGCAAGCCTTTTCGCACAGTATTAGCAAAGATTCTTCTCTTTGATGCTACAAAGAGGTCAGCAACTAGCTGGAGCACAGTAGTCGTTCTCATCCTTCGACACAAAAATGTTAATAAACTATTTTCTGCAGATGTGTTAGTTCGTGGTTAGCCTGGAATATTTCTTTTGATCACAGAATCTCCGGATTGATATTGATCCCAAAGTCATTGGACTACACTACGAGACACATTGAGACGTCAAGCATCATCAGATTCTGATTATCTCATTTTCATCTATTCAGCTCGCAAACCAAACAAATCGATAAACGACTTTTCCCAAGACAAATGATAACAGCAGTGGAAAATCAACGACATTCACTCACGAAATTTAGAAAGCTTTATAGTTACATATATTTTCTTTCTCACTCACTACACTTGTTGTTTTCTAAAAAATAAGTGAATACTATCGCTTTTGCCATCAGTTTTTTTTCAAGTTCGTTAATATCATTCATATCAACTATAAATTTTATTGCTACTGCCATTTTTGTGGTGAGTTTCGGAAAACATGTCGTACCTTAACTTTTGGAAGTCAGTGAACTAGTCTGTAATGTAACACGAAATCGTATTAGGATTAGATTTTCTGTGCGAACATTTGAGAAGAATTTAAGTAATGGTCTAAACTCTAAAAAAAAAGAAAGAAAAACATATCTATCTATGATTTTAATGTAAAATATAATAATAAATTACCTGGTCCAGTTAGAAGGTCTTCGATTCCAGCTTTGTGAAACAGTGAAAATATTTTCGATAACTTGACAGGGTGATTTCTAATTAGTAAAGCTGGATCTTCGACAATTTCATAAAGAGTTCTTCTTGAATCTTCTCCTGGCGTTGTAGATGTCCCTGTTACAGAAATAGGCACTTGGGGAGCAGTTGACCCGCGAGTTGGGGTAGCTTGACCTTGAACAGGTGATCTGTTTGAAGGTGTGTTTTGACCTCTTAATTGGAAACCTGGGGAACCAACTGGTCCACCTTGTTGATTAGGACACCGTACGCATTCTTCTGAAGAAGGATACGTCCCTGATGGTGGGGCTAGGGGAGATACTGGTGGTCTGACTAATCCTGATTGCGGTTGTGAAATAGGTGGTTCAGGTCGGCGAGGATTTAAAGTTACCCGAGGTCTAGTCCATTGCCCAGGACTTGATGTAGGTCGTGGTGGATATTGAGACTGAGGTTGGTTTGAGCTAGGAGGTTGTTGTTGTTCAGAAGGATTTACACCACTTTGTGGTGCAGCAGGGTAGGGATCGGATTGTGGAAGAATCGGTTGTGATCCAGGTGAATGCTGCGGTGTATGAGCCCCAGTTTGAGGCTGAAACCCAGATTGAGGCTGGTTTTGAAAAGTTCCAGTTTGGGGCGTTGTTGGATTAAGTCTAGGAGGCGGCTGTGGCTGTCGCAATCCAGGCTGTGGTCGTGACTGGAAAGGGCGATTTGATGGCTGAAAGGCTGTAGGTCTCGTAGATGTACCTCTTTGAGGTTGTTTGCCTAATGGAGGTTTATTTGTCGTAATTTCTGTACTAAACTGACTTTGTGGGGTTTGAGTTGTGGTTTGCCAAGATTGCCTTTGAGTTGTCTGAGAAGTAGGATACCTTCCTCTTGGAGGATAAGTATTCTGCCTTGGAGATTGATTTACTTTTGTGGGTTTAGTAGTGTCTTTTGTTGGGTTGACAGGTTTCTGTCTTTGTGGAGGTTGCTGCCTGTTAACTTGACACACTGGACGTCTATCCCCAGGTTTAGGTCGCTCTAAGAATGGCCGGCAGTCTTGTTGGGGCTCTTCTGGGCAGAGAGGTCTAGTGTCTTGAGGATATGTTGGATCATTGGAACGTCTACATTGCTGTGTAGGAACGTTATCCACGTTTGGAGGCTGAAATACATCTTCAGTTCCAGATGTACTGCACAAAGGCCTATTATCTAAAGGATTAAACGGTTCTGATGCATCACGACATCCTTGTTGCACCGTAGTAGAAGGTGGACAAATTGGTCTTCGATCACCAACATATGTAGGGTTGCCCAGAACTCGACAGTTTTGAGCATTTTGACCTACAAGATTTGGACATAAAGGTCTATTATCAGACGGACTGAACCGCTCATGTGAACGGCAATCAGTGGTAGACATTTCAATCGGGCATAAAGGTCTTGGATCTGCAGGGTTGAAAGGGGAAGGCTGGCATTCTTCCGTTGGCTCATCAGAACATAACGGGAGATGCTGATTTATATGAGTCACTCTATCTGTTTGCAAACGGCAAGACGGTCTCTGCCGATTTGATTCAAATGGTGCATTTGTTGAGGATGAAGTAGGACGAACTGTTGGTCTTGGCTGGAGTGGCCTTCTTTGTGGTGGGGGTACTCTAGCTGGACGCTGCGTAGTTACTTGTTGTGCTGGCGACCTTGGAGCGACAGTAACTTGTTTACGTTGTTGCCAGTTAGTTGTTCTATCCCTTGGAGCATCAGTACGAAATTGGTTTGGGCTTTCAGTGGTATGTAATGTGTCGATATTTACGTCTGACCCAGGTTGTGGAGCAAATGACGGTTGAGTGACAATAGCATTCCCCCACGATCTGGTTGTGTGTTGAGATCTCGTTGTAGCTTGCGTTCGATATGGACTTCGGCCAGGAGTCGGATATCTAGGCGGTGGAGTTGGTTGACGATTAGACCATCTGTTTACCTGTCTAGGAGGGTGATCTATTCCTGGTTGGTTTGTGTCAATGTCATGTGCACCAGGCTCATTGTTGCTTACAATGGCAGGCGTGGAAAATCTACTATGATGAGGAGGTTGCGTTGGTCTTGGTACAAATCTTGTGGTTGGTCTCTTCTGAGGAGCAAGAGTTTGTTCACCAGGTCCAAAAACAGCATTTACGTCATCTTCTGGTTGAACTTGATTAGCTGGATCTTGATAAGGAGGTTGTGTGATTTGATTAAATGCAGATGGAGGTTGCCGTGTTCTAGATGGAACAAAAGGCGTTCGTCCAGGAGCTAGCTGGTTTTGTCTTTGAGGTGTGAACGGAGGTGAAGTTTGGGAACTTATTGTACGATCAACAGTTCTTGCAGGTGGCCGTACAAACGGTTTTTGTGTTTGTCTTTGAAATGACCCGACAGGTTTTCGTGTAGTAGTTGTTTGGCTGAAAGGTGGTCTTTGAGTCTGCGCGAATCTCCCATGAACATCTTTTGGTTGATTTTGTGAAGACTCAGTGGAGGGTTTGCACTGACAATCGGCTTCGATTCCTTCAGGAAGTATCACCCTGTTCAGAACATGAATCACACCATTCGTAAGGGGAACGTCCGAAAGTATTATAGGAATTCCATTTGCAAATGTTAAGCCTGGAAGAAAGAAAATAATTTGTCAAACACACAGCGATACAAACACACACATTATATGTTCATTTATTTGATTATATTTGCTATCATTTGAGATTAAAAAATGTGTGATTTCAGTGAATCGACACTTATTTGAGACTTTCTCCGTTTCTAAGAAAACCAATAACGGAGCAGAATAGTTTTTTTTTGGGGGGGGGGAACTTTTTCAAAATTACCTCTTCTGATTGTAAAGGTAATCACATGTCCTCCAATAGTTTCCCATGTCATTCCATCGGTTATTCCGCCAACAAATACACTACCATGTAGAATGTGGTTGAACAAGATTCCTGAAAAGACGAAAATAGTTTTATACAGTACATTATATCTATTCACATTTATCCATACATACACATGATATCTGTGTAAACCAGAGGAAGGCGACTTAAAAGTTTTATAGTATGTGGTAGTGAAATTGTCTCATGGAATGGGCAGAACATGCAATTTGCAGGATAAACAGAGCTGACAGGTTCACTGTAAAAACGGTTCAGAAACGTTTCTGGAAAATAACAGGCAGCTGATGTGCCCAACTTCAACCAGTAACATATCTTACAAAAACCAGGAACGTTTTCCGATAAAAATCAGTAACCTTTCTGAAATATTGGGAAATCTCCCCTTTCAAAGCCAGTCCTTTTGAAACTTCTAGAAAAATTAAATAGGTTTAATGTATTTGATTAGAACCTTCCTGATTTATCAAAAAAGCTCCAGAAGCATCAAAGCAACCATGGCCAAAGCTATGCGAAAATTGCAAGCAAGAACAAAGCATAATCCTTGCCTGCAATTACCTGCCTCGCAAAGCTGCAGCTATCCAGTGATTTATTTGCTCCCATTGGGAACTTAGTCAATCCAGACGGGCCGTAATCTAACTGAAGCCGATAAACTTAATAAACACACTCAGTCAATCTCTGAACTGGCAGCATAAAATATTTTTCACACCAGTGCAAAGTCTGCATTCGTGCATCTTTTTGCAATCCAGGAAACTTTTTTGCGAAGATACATAATTTTGCGGGGAAATAGGTGAAAACATCTGAAATCCCGAAACGATCCACGGAAATAACCAGTAACGTTTCTGAATTTTTTTACAGTGTTTATGTGAAGATAACCATGCAAAATTCAAAGTTGTCCCGTTTGTATACAATGTAATATTAGGGATGAAATCTGAAGAACGGAAAGCCATTATCCTGCTTTGTTAGATAGACATTTTACAATTTAGTTTTTTGACCTAGAAAATTCGCAGTAGCTGCACAAATACCAGAACGGGTGTTGAGCAAGTCAGTTTTCGCAGAGACACGAGTATGGTGCTCGGACTACTAAAAAAAAAAGTTCGAATCACAAGAACAAACTTGCATCCACAATGCACCTGAAATCGTAAACATGGCTGTAACAATCGCATTTTCTAAGTTGCCGTTGAATTCAAAGTGATGTCATACGTTTAGATTAAGATATTGCAAAATCACAACAGAGAATAAGGATCGTTATGATTTTTAAACAACTTTGCTGAAACTTTTGGGCACTGAGTTAGTTATGCCAAAATGTTCTTGTTAGACTCTAAGAAAACCTAAAGAGACAGAATGATTTCCAAAGTTTTCGTAGTTCTACATCAGTATTTTCCGATCTATAGGGTGCGCCTCTGTAAGGAGGCATAGACTTTTATGAGGGAGGCTAGCAGCTGTTGCCAAAATTTTCTGCAAAAAAATTCAGTTAAGCGTTGAAAAATAAGAACCAATAAAACGTCATAACTATGGCTTGAGGATATCATTTCAATGACACTACGGTTGGTATTGTTTTTCTAACTTTTTAAATTAATTATAACGCGAGCATAGCATTTATGAAATCAGATTATTATAAAAACCGAAAAGGGGTAGTTGTATGAAGAAAAGAGGGCAACAGGTACAAAAAATTTGTAAATCACTGCCCTACATAGTTATCGAAATTTGAAATTTTAACAGTGAAACTGAAATACAAGATAAAAATAAAAGACGATCTTAACATTGAATCCGAACAAGGAATTTTCATTGCCAGACAGACGAATAATCTCTTTTACAAATAAGAGATTTCGTTTTCTCTCTACGTGACCAATTATTCGCCAGCGTGACCAGTTTCAATCATTAACTCTGGAGAAAGCACAGTTGAAAGGGAAGTACTTTAAAGCGTTGCGATACGAATTGCAACACATTTTTAAAATTTATCTGAAGAAGATATGAGCCACAGTAAATCCTAAAACATTTTAGCACTTTCCTCTTACGATATCTTTCTATTTTGAAACTTGGATTTCCTGATTTTGGTATTTCCATTACGCCGCTCAAGCGATTACAGTTGTAGGGTCAGCTGAAAGAATGTTTCGACCCATACCACAATTTTTTTCGGAAGATTAAAAAAAAAATTTCTTCAAATGTTTTCTTTCTTAATGGCTTATTTCTTTTCTTTTCTTTTTTTTATTATATAAAATCGAATTCACTTTAGCTGGAGATATCTCATGAAGCTATAGAAAAAGTACTGAGCTATGAAAAAAACTAACTGGTTTTTTTCTTAGGGGAGGAGAGGGCTAATGTGGTTCAGCCATTTTAGTGAGTTAATTACTTTTGTTGTTTCTATAACTGAGAAAAGTGAGGTTTGTGCTCATTGTTTTACTCTCTTTCTCTCTCTCTCTCTTTCTCGAACAAAAACACACAAATGATTTATAAGTAGTGCCTTGAAAACAAAAATATATGCACAGGCATGAGCACTGACGTAAAATAATGAACGAAAAACTAAATTCAAAATGGTTCCCGCAAAAGATACTGACTCTAAGTTTGTTAGCAGTTAACATTTAGAAATCCTTTTTCTCAATAAACTATCTATAAATTAGTGACCAAATAAAAATTAACCAGATCAGATCTACATGTTTCATATACGAAATAATAACGAAAAATGACAAAAAGTTTAACTAGGTACAAATATGCGCTCCCGCTTGCTTTCAAGCAGAATCAAGAAGGCTAACTATTCATGAATATTTTCCACACGGACACCCTAAAATCATTTTTGAATAAATTACAAGACATTTACACGGACGGAGATAAGCATAGACAAGAGTAGACACTTGTACGGGGGAGGGGGTGGGGGCAGAAAATTTAAGGGAGTGGAAAATTTTGAGGGTATGAATTATTGTGAAAAGTTTTTGTGTTTCAGGATGCCAAGCAGTAGTCGCTGCGAAGCTTCGTGTATTCAATATTTCTACAAATTTAATTTTATAAGTTTGATTTAATGGCTCAATTTTTCCACCAAGACAAAAATACACTTGTTACCACACTATTTCTTAAAAAAGTTGGCTGACTGAAAAAGGAATAGAAAGGGACAACTTACTCTCCGCAAGACTTGCATTTGAAGCCAGAGCCTCCTTCAGCTCAATAGTGAGAAAATTGAACGCTTCGTCATCCGGGACCAGGAAAGTAAAAGTACCACCTGTAAAGAGAATGAGTTTTCAGCTATGAATGGAATTCACGAAGTTGCTTCTGTTGTCTGGCAGTCCGATCATCACATACAGAGAGTGGTTTCGTTCTTGTTGTGGACTCATCGGGATGGAATAGTGAATAACCAGACTGGAGGCATCATGACCGGGCTAACGGTACATTGCATGTAGATCTGTCTTAGCCCTGGCTTAAGAGCGGTAACTCACTGCTTAAAACCCAGGCTTTGCCTTCAGTTTACGAGTTGAACCGCACCATGACTACGGACTCTAGCTGGTGAACCAAGTATACTTTTGCCACCAATTTGTTGGCACTCTCTGCTTCAATGACATAACCTCTCCCACCAGCTCGGTAATTCACTATTCCAGACTGATGAGTCTACGACAAAGACGAAACTGCAGTCTCTAGATGTGATGACCTGAATGACGATACATTGAATGCGAAAAAGTTATATCAAGGAACGTGAACTTTAGGCTAGAAGCACCTTTTTAAGTGGTTGTTTCACATATCTTTTTTAATTGCAGTTTTTGATTCTTTTAAGTGGAAAAAAAAAGAGTTTCAAGAAGATTTAAAAATAGGGCGGTCTAAAAGTAACTTCCTCTACATACGAAGCCCTTGCCACCTATCCACTGCACCAAATGAACTAGAATTTTAGATATGAGTATTTGAAAGTACGCGTTCGAGATTGTGATGGTTTTAGACAACGCTGTGCTCAGGGTTACGATTACAGTAATTATCATCTTCCCTTACGCAAATTGATCAGGGTATTGAAAAACAACTAATTCGCAACTCCAGTAAACTATAGGGGGCGCTGTAACCACTGTCTAATGGTGGATGAAAAAGGTAAAACAAAAAATGCCGTAACTCATTACTTGCTTTGAAGCTTAGTGAACAGTAATTTTTTATCGTGTTTCTAGGAAGCTTTATTTTCTTCTCTTCTGAAATCACATTACACCACAAACTGTCTAAAGCCTGTAATTTACCCCAAAGAAAACACGTAGAATGGAATGTTTTACCTTTTTCGATAGTATTGTTAATCACCGCAAGGTAGCGTATTTGAGCTCTGGAGTTGCGAATGGCTAAGGAACGATTGACAAGTGACATAAACTGCCAGCTTGAAGCATTTCCAAAGAAGAGAATTTTAGGCTTACTAACAACACAAAAGAGGCGGATTTTTGACGCATTTAGGTTAACTCAAATGGCTAGATAGTAGTAAAAGCATCAATCTTTAAACACCTAGTATAAAGCATTGCTTGTGTGAAAAACCTTTAAAATGAAGTGTGGTAGGCATATTTCTACAGTCCAGTACTCGAATTTAAAATGAAGTGTGGGAGAAGTGTTTCTTAAGTCCGGTGCTCGAACTTACAATAAAGTGTGGGAGGAGTGTTTCTTCAGACCGGTGCTCGAATTTAAAATGAAGTGTGGGAAGAGTGTTTCTTCAGTCAGGTGATCGAATTTAAAATGAAGTGTGGGAGAAGTGTTTCTTCAGACCGGTGCTCGAATTTAAAATGGAATTCGGGAAGAGTGTTTCTTCAGTCAGGTGATCGAATTTAAAATGAAGTGCGGTAGGAGTGTTTTTTCAGTCCGGTGCTCGAATTTAAAATGAAGTGTTGTGGGAGGAGTGTTTCTTCAGTCTGGTACTCGAATTTGCCAGCAAACAGTTTTCGTCAAATGCCAATTGTTCCAACGCTAATTGTAGTCTTTCAATGAGCAAAACAATTTGCGCAAGCTAAAAGTGGGTGCGTGAAATTCATTCACTGTATCCGTAACCATGAATAGTACATTGTTTAAAGTTATCACAATCCCGAGTGCAATGACCATATCTGAAATTTAAGCACGATTGGTTCAGCGAATAGGCCGCTAGGGCTTCGTATATATGATATGTTACTTTTGGACACCCTGTATATGCTATTGATAATTGAATGACAAGGTAAGAATACAGAACACATAGGTGCATAAATAAATAAAATATTTAATGAAATTTCAAACTACTTATTTTGTTGAAATTTTCTTCCGCGCGTTCTACAAAGCATAGATTTCAAATTTCATGCAAATCCCTTCAGTTGCGGTACAGGTAAAATAATTTTACCTCTAATCAATATTTAATAAAACTGAAACAATGTGAACATGGATTGGAACTAGATTAGTGATTATGAAGTCCTTCCATAAGTTTATATCGCATTCCACTAATTTTCTACGGTTGCAAATTTACTGCTCCACATTTATTCAGCGTGATGGTTGCAGTTGATTCATTCATGAAGGAAAATTTTGTTATAAATAACTGAAAGTAATAGATAAATGAATAATTTTGGCCGAAACTTTGTGCATAGGAAATGATATTCTCGCTTTTTATTGTATTCTAAAATGAATCTTAGAAAGTCAGATTGACATTTATTTGGATGACGGCTGATTTTGATTCCTGATAAAGAAGTTGTCTAAAATGTATTTAAAAAAAAAAAAAAAAACTCTGATACTCCTACCAGATTGATAGAACAATAATCCTTGAAGTACAAATACCGAAATATTTGATACACGTTCAGATTCCTCTCATGTCAAAAAAAGAAATCAATAGTTTCGTTTTAAGTCTTGGATGAATCAAATTCACTTTGTTTTGATTGTTTCTGAGTTCTGACTGAATCTGTTGCGTTTTTAGCGAAGTCCTGTCGGACCTATATTTGCAATTGTCTAGTAAGGAGAAAAGAGTTAGCTCACTGGAAATATAATCAGTCAAGCCTGTATCTAAGAGAAGCCTGTATATTTCTCTGTAATTCTGTTGGAGATAACTGACGATGTCCGTCGTAGGGATGGGATACAGGGGATGGTCGATGATGTGAATACGACCTAGTTCAAACTGCAGATCGGGCTCCACGATCTGAGCTCCCGACACTGTCAAAACCTGAAATATATTACAGTCAAATAAATAAAACATAAAATTAAACATTTGTTGCAACATACGTGGGTATATATGTATAAAGTTGTCAAAATAAGTTCTTTAATCGATAAATATAGAACAGTTCATTTTGTAGTAGTTAGGTTCAGGAAAAACGCGAGAGCAGTAAAAACATTACTACTAGCACGTTCTCGTGGTTCCTACCTATTAGAAAACGTTCTGTTTGCGCTTCAAGTTCATCCACCATATCTCCGTGGAACAACGGTATCCAGAGAAATAAAAATTTCAAAGTCAGATTTTCCTCTTGGAAGCCAAAAATAGCTTCCAATGGAGGCAGTATTTCAAGCTGTTGAAATTTCTTCCTCATATATTTCAGCAACTAGTATAGCAACAAGTTCCCCGTTTCTGTGTGATGATATAAATTCATTTATGCAATTGTTTCATAAAAGACATTATCTGCAGAAAATGCATCATTTAAAAAAAATTTTCTTCATTATTCGGTTTTAATACTAATTCCTAAAAATATATTCAGAAGATTAGTGCAGGAATATTAGTGTCCTATAGAATTAGTAGTATGTATAGAAGTAAATATTACTTGGACATATTATGTGCATGCTTTTGTATTTAAAATGGATTTCCTAAACACTTGAAAAATAATAATACAATTGGGCGTCATATGAAGCTCATAAAAATGTAGAAAATATGATTTTAGAAGAAAAAAGAATTCTTTTTGCACTTGATTTACAGTGGCATTTTTGTACCAATTAAATGGTAAATAGATGTATTTTTCTTATTTTATTCTTAACTAGCCGCCTGTGGCGACCAGCTGGTTTGCCTTCTTTCGCAATTCGCCTTTCTGTGCAAGCAGCCACCTACGGCGGCTGTTTGGTGAACTTGTCATTCAGCAGTATCAATCAATCCATCTCTTTTTTTTTTGTGCCATTCACATTTTTCCGCCAAGATTAATTAATTAGATAAGCCTTCGGCGGCTATTTACCTTTACGATCTATCTCTAAATTTTGTTATCTATCTCTATTTATTTTAACCTCCCCGCCCATTTCCTAATAAAAACAAAGATCTTTCAAAAAAACAGCTTTTTTTATTTAAGTAAAGAAAAAGCAAAAAAAAAAAAAAAAAATCTCAAATTCTCCGTAGTAGTGCAAAAAGTAGTGTTTGAGAAACATAAAAAAATCTCGCTGTTTTTATTGAATTAAATTCGCACAACCAATTAAATTCGCGAAATGCAACGTAATATAGATACAGCAAAAGGTCCAGTTGGGGGGGGGGAATGCAAAAAGAAATAAATGCAATCCCTAAATAAAACAAAAAAAAAAAAAATAAAGAAAAAAAGCAAGATCTGCCGGAAAAACACGTAGTCATCACGTCATAAAATGTAGAAGAAAGCTATATAGTAAAAAAAAGATTAACATTGCTTGCGATTAAGATTCCATCGTAAATATCGAATCGTAATCCAAGTAGTGACGTCACAAGTATAAAAGAGTGAAGAACGCTTTTTTCGACCGATGCGTGAAAAGACATGATGTGTTCAGCATTAAAAAAAATGTAAAAAAAAACAAACTATTCCGTATTTTTAAGAACTTTTTTTTTCTGAAGAGGGCGAAATGTTTTTACTATTACCAACTTAAAATTTATAAATGAGGCTTTGATTCTTCTCGCAGGATGATATTAGAAAAAAATAAAGCCCTGGAAAAAATGCAAATTAAAGGTTTTTTCAAAAATTCATAAAAAATATAAATATTGCTCAATCTTCAAAATTTTTTCATTCATCATATTTAAAATTAAATTTTCTACACTATAGTTAAAAAAATATTTGTATGGTACGATTAGTTCGGGGTCTGTGAGGTAAAAAGTACTAAAAAGTGCAAAAAAAAAAAAACACATAAAACATTAAATAACTTTTTTTCTAATTAAAATATCAAAAATCGAAGCCCGAGGTGCACATCCTCGGCAAAAACTGCACCAGTATACCAAATTTGATCTTTCTAGGCCTTACCGTTTTCCCGGGATGCGCGCCACACACACACACACAAGCATCTTATTTTATTATATGTATAGATTCTGTCACGAGAGGGTTAAACAAAGGATACGTAAATTTAGAGTTACGTAAACGAATAGTGAAATGAACTACACTGCTCAAAACAATTAGGGGAGCAAGAAATAAAGTGAAGAAAACCGTGCGAAACAGCCACCTATTGGCATACAATGGATAGTACACGCGTATCAATTCGCAATACATAAAAAAGACGTAAAAAAATTCAGAATTAAGTTTTAATTCTTTGAAAATATGGAAAAATCATGAAAAGATGATTTAGGGCAGCAATTTGGTCACATGTAAACGATAAAAAAAAAGGTACTGTTTAGACATGATGCATGCGTTTTAATAGGGCGTGTGGTTTCCTCGAACAGCTAAGACTGCTGCACACCTGTTTGCTATGGATGCGATGAGGTTATCGATCTGACTTTGGGGAATACGGTTCCACTCCTCAAGTTTCGAAGAGTAACAGGCGGTCTTGGTCACGCAGCAATGCGTCGTCCGAGCAAGTCCCAAACATGCTCGATTGGATTCAGGTCAGGAGAGCACGCTGGCCATTCCATATGCTGTATTGTTTCAGTTTCAAGCATATTCTCTACCAGACGAGCTCTATGCGGTAGGGAAATATCATCCTGGAAAGCAGAGGAATCTCCAATGGCTCAAGCGTAAGGGATAACATGAGGTCGCAGTATCTCGAATGCATACCTTCGGCCCGTCAAAGGGCCATTTCGAATGATATGCAGATCTGTACGTCCGCCTATGCTGATTCCACCCCATACCATCCAACCTACTCATCTGTATTGTGACCTTTCACGAATGAATGCAGGGTTATTTCGAGTGCCCCTGTCCCTCCATACCAGAACGCGTCGAGTGTCACACTCCAGACTGAATTGAGACTCGTCTGTAAACAGCACTTGGCTCCAATCATGTTGCTCCCAATCTCGATGTTCAGCAGCCATATCTTCTTCGGGCCGCATAGTGGCGTGGGATCAACGGAATGGAGACCACTGACCTACGTGCATAGAGCCCTTCCTTATTTAGCCGATTACGTACTGTTTAGCAGGACACCCTTCGTCCTGTTGCCAAGAGCAATTGTCTATGCAGCTGCGTAGCATTTTCTGTTCTATTTCGACAGGCTGTTACCAGTATATACCGGTCATCAGTCGCTGTAGTGACGTGTGGCCGACTTTGCCCTGGTCGACGTCTAACATTTCCTGTTTCTTGAAATCGATCCCACAGCCTTGCAACAACACTTCTGGCGACTAAAACAGCGTCCGCGACACTACATTGTGTTTGCTCGGATTCCAGTCTGCCTATAACACGCCATGTCATGGATTCCGGTAAATCAAGTTGTTGAGACATTCTCAAGTAAACTTGTCAAAAAAAAAAAAAAAAAAAAAAAAATACTGCGCGCAATTGAATTTTACAATTATGGCAATAAAACAAGACGTTTCTGCAACTTCCCGATTTCTACCCTTATCTCCTTTTTGTGGTTTTTACATCATGAACACTGATTTGCATATACAGTTTTCTTCCGTTTCCTGGTAGACTTTAAATGATGGATGATTCATTTTATGTTACTTATTGGTAAACATATTTGCGAAATGTTGTTAAAACCATGTGTTTCCCTAATTGTTTTGAGCAGTGTATAACGATAAAAATCGTTCAAACGCGATCGTTTTGGACGTTTCAAAAAAAAAAAAAAAAAACGTCCAAAAAAGAGAAATAAAGTTATTGAAGGAATGAAAATTAAGTATAGCAGTAAAATTTCGTTAGAGGACAAAAACAATTGAATTAATCAGTTTATTGAGTGAGGAATGGAAAGATCTTATACATATAAAATCTGAGTATCTATCTATCTATCTATCTATCTATGTCCAAGCTTCTTCTCCCGAACGACAGTGAACTGACCATCGAACCAGGTATCGATGGATTCGTCATCTTCCCGTCTTCATGTTTAGCTATTTAACATAATCCTCCGATAATAATTAGCGGAGATATCAATTAAAAATTATTAATTATGACTCTTAGATTTCAAAATAAAATCCATATTTTTCGAAGGCTTTCCTCCATTCAAATTATTATTCAGTGCTTCAACTCAACTTTCCGGATGAACGCTTTTATTAAAATTTACAGCGTGAAGAAAATCATTGAGATGAAAGATCTGTTGCCATTTCTTTTTCTCGAATATAAAGAAATAAAATTAGGCTTTTGTTTTAAGGCTTTTCCTGTAATCAGGGTGTTTAAGTTGTTTACTTTTCGATTATTTTGCCGTAATCTGCAGCAAAATTTTGCTGTTTTTTTTTTTTTTTTGTTCAAGCCTGATTGTTAAATACGCGTCACATGACATAACTTTCATTTTCGAGGAGGACCGTGCACGTCGTAAAGTAAATGAGTGATTTACAAGTTATTTGAGTTCTTTGAGGGTTTGTACCTGGAAAACGGATTGATGTAATTCTTGTACCATGTGGATAGAATCCATCCAAATATTTATCTGAGTGGTATGTTGCATTAATAAACACCCGGGCAACGCCGGGTAGTAGACTATTTTATGTAAAAAGCGGATTGTTATTGTGCATAAATATTTCCGATATAGTCTATCAGATGTAATTCAGTTTAACGTGAGTAAAGATTATAGTTGATAATGCATGTATTTTCCCCTTTTGTGCTGACTGAAAATGTACTCATAACTTGTATCATTGATAACGATTATTAACGTTGATGAGGTGTTTTGGCAAAAATATGTTTTACTGGTGTTTTGCAAACCTTGCTTTACGCGCATTTATTTATTCCTTAACGCGTTAGAAACTAGTGTCAGTGTACTACAAAAGCATCAACTGGACTGCTCTTACATTTTTTAGGTAGCCCGTGCAACGCCGGGCACGCAGCTAGTTTATAAATAGTAGTTGAGTTTCTTTATACTCGAACACTTATTTCAGCAATAGCTATTGAAAGCTCTTGGTCATCAAAGATTTAGTACCAGTAGATAACAAAAAAAAGAATTTATGTATGTTTCAAAAACTATTTAAAAAAAATTGCTAATGTTTGATTAGTCAGATGGTTATTTATGCGTTTTATGCATTCATTTATGACATCAAGGAAAGACAAAATTATTTTTCAAAATGTATGACATAGCTTATCAATGAATTCGGCGATTTTATTCAAAACCCTGTCAAACGCCAAACGCAGTTTATGATCTTTGTCAAGCGATAATGGTCCTCCTGTGCGGAACAAAGTGTTTTCCCATGTCACGTTGAATTATGACGAGAGGACGGGTAATTATGCGATTCGAAGAGGACATTATTACAAGTTAAACTTCCGACGCGCGAAAGTTAGAATGGCAATTTATTGGGGAAAGTTATCTGGATGGAATACATTTTGGGAAAGTTATTTTGGATGACATCTTTTATGACGTTATTATTATTATTCTTTCTTTTTTTTTTACCGTTGAAGATTTTTATGGGAAAATTTCTATGTTACGAACATGTATTGGTCTCAGAGCTCTTGAATAGAGTCGCTGATGGATACATTTTAACTGATAGAATATGGTTTTGTAAAAGTTGAAATCGATTAGTTGGTGAAAAAGTCAAGTGTGGACTCTATCTATTCTAAACACTCATGGCACCGAACAAAAGTGTTCAGATTCTAGGGTGTTCATTACATAGGGAACTAGAACTGCATGCATATGTGTTCAATTGCGGTAATGGACTGTGTTCAGTACTTAGCTAAATGAGCTATACCAGTTTTTAAGCTAGAGGGGCCGAATTTTGGATTGGCAGCAAGTACAATATCTAATGAAACTCAGTAGGATGTAAACTCTAGCATTATTTTCTGTTTTAATTTGAAACTCTTTACGTTACAAACAACTATGAATTTTCGCCACACAGTTATCGGTACAATTTCTCTAAAAAAGAAATAATTTCAATTTAAAAGGGTTTTGCATTGTGTATTCTCATGCAAGGTACGTTGTTATCATCCAATTGTTTAACTATAAAGGTTTCCGGGTGATTTTCAACCGCATATTGCTTGTTGGTAATAGTACTTTAAAGGCTTTGAATGTTTGGATTCTTAAAATACGCAGTCTAGTAGAAGAAACTTCAGGCTCACATTGCTTACCTGAATGATTTAATGAAGTGCAGCTATATCCACGAAAGTAATATCTTTCTTCTTCCTCTCTTCTTCAACCATTGTGATAAAATTGAGAAGGTACTTCAGGTTTTACAATTTGATTCATAAGAATTCTCGAGTGCCTACTGTGAACATGTTCAGTATATAGAGAGGTAATTATTGAACGGAGTTGAAAAAAGTGTTCATAATACTGGGGTGTTCATTTTACAGGGTGTTCAGAATACAGAGCGATCAGCTTATGTTAAACCAATGGAGGTTCGCCGGGACCATCAAAATGTGTTCAGAACATCGGGGTGTTCACATTTAGGGAGTATTCAGATACATAGAGTCCACTGTAATAAATTAATGAACTTGAGAAAATTATTTTTTAGGCTTAAGTTTGCTGGTTTTCTTTATTCACACAGTTTAACTACATACAGTGCTGTGAATGAACTTCAGCACTCATGTTCTCACGGTCGTGTCTAATTTTATAATGGTATGAGATATCTTTATAGAACACATAATAGAGTCCTTAGAGCTTCGGAATGCAGAGAAATTCTTTCAATGGAATGTATTTTTTCGGGCTCTCCAACGATACCAAATTTAAAAAATTAATTTTTTTTTTAAATTAAAAAAAAACGGGCAATATCTTTGCATAGAAAGAGATATTTAGGCAGCAAAAATGCGTTTAAAAATAATATCACTGTTAATTAGCTTCCTACGAAGATGTTGAAATTTTCAAAAATCCTCTCCTAGCGGATACTTACTTTGCTTACGTCGTAAAATAAACCTATGTTTCAAATTTCACTTTTTTTGACATAGCAGATTTGACTGGGTGCTGATAAATTAGTCAGGACAAACGGTTTTATAAGTACACTGCGTTCACGGGAAAGATAGACTAGATGTAAACAAAGTATTGCGCTATTTGGCGACGTGAATCACGTGTTCGGCTTTGAAAAGAACTAATTGGTGTGCCAAGCAGACGGAGAGTGCAAATCATATTGGTTAACATTTTTTTATTCCAAAGAAAGTTCCAAAAAGTGGGATAGCAGCCTCGGGGACTTGGTTTTCCTTTTTGAACTACTTTCGCTCTATCTTTTCCGTGAACAGAGTGGAGTCGCCAGGATGACTAGATTATTCGCCTACTGGGGCTACACTGCTGAAATAACACTTTCTGAAATAAAATTTGTTCAATATAACTGTACCATAGTATTTCACTATAGGATTTATATGATTACAAGCTAGGGTGGTTCAAGAAAACTTTTTTTCAGCTAGAGTCCAGGACACCCCCTATTTTTTTTAGAATTACTAATAGTATTATGCAGTAAAAGTTTTAGCTTCTTACTCAAATTTTAAGAGGGTGCTCAATGACTTAATTTAACATTAGCCATAGCATAGAAATTTACACAAATTTAGAAAAATTTAATTTCCCCAGATGGTTTTTTTTTTTTGTAAATAATTATTTTATTGCAATGTATATGCATATTACAAGTCTATATCATAATATGCAACATTATTTTTTCAGTTCAATGTATTTTTTATCCCCCCTACTCATACCTATGAAGTTTGGGGGAGGGGGTAGAGCAACCTCTTTCAGATGAAATAGGGAGCTAAAATTTTATCAGTATGCTGCTATCTACAAGTCTAAAAATATCGAGGTTGTCCCGTTATCTAGGAGAAACATTTTCTTTTACATGTATTTATGTATTTTTGAACCACCCTATTACAGGTGCTTTTTGTTGGTCATAAATTAAAGTACAAAATATTAAAATAATTGCGACTGGTCCAACGTGCCCCTAGGTCCCACGAGCTCCGACCATGGGCTCCCGTCCATATGGGGGGGGAGGAGAAGTGGGGGTTGAAGCTCCCCATTAGAAATTAGAGTTTCCTTGCTTTTAGTACTTTTTTCTCTGAAAATGTAAAAACATTTCTTCTCCAGCCATTAATGAATAAGTTATTAAAAATATCAAATTTTAATAACTAATCTGTACTAAAATCGGTTTCCATGGGGTAAGTATCCTTCTAAACTAAACCATGGGGAAAATATCTGAGCCACACCTAAAATTTTGCATATGGGCGCCCACGAGCCCCGACTGCTCTTACTCATATCTGAGAAATTCTTTCCGAAGATGAGATGTGTTTTTACCTGGTCGTAGATATTGAACCTGAGGGGAGATCCTTGCACTGAATTGACGAGCAATTCATTTTGTATCTGCGACGAAGGCAGATCGCTCGCCACGAAATGGTACAAGATGAAATCTCGCAGCGTCTCGGGGTTCCTTTGCAACTCCTCCAGAGTTCCACCTGGGAGGAAGATGAAAGAAGCGTCCGTGGGGGCGAACAGCGTCCATGAACCTGGGAATGAATTTTAGAAACATTTACGTCATGATTACATTATATTATTATCGATTAGAAGTTGATAGCAATAAAATTATAACATAAAGTTTTATTACTTCATGCATGAAAGCTTTTCGAAGAATTCTAGAGAGGTTGGGTAAATAAATAAAGTATGTGGAAGGTAAACATTTAAAAATACTCTAGCAAGAAGAAAATCATGCTAGAGTATTTTTAGAGTACAAATTACATAGTAAAAATGTTTTATTATGAAGTTTTGAGCAAAAGATGGAACAAAAACAGCAAAGTTCTGATGGAAGTCTAGTATTAAATGCTTCATATTTGTCAAATTGTCTGACTTAAAAGATGAAACTATAAAATGAACTCCCCATCATTTTTCGTGATATTTGACATTGTTCACACAATGTAAAGGGCTGTCCATAAATGAAGTTACAATTTTTTCGCAACATATTAGCCTATCTCCTTCCCTTTTATCCCAAAGTGTCACACTTTACCGTACCCTCTCTCCTCCTCACCCATCACGCTATATCACATGAACATCATTAGCAGTTACAATAACTTTTATGTTGAACTGCGGTCATTCCAAGCTCGTCAACTTACGAGATCGAGATTCTCGCTTACGTGATCGGTTGTGAACGAACTTATCTTGCGACTAGGTACGAGTAGATTAGAATGCTACTTTGCGACATTTATACGTCCCAACCGATCACGTGAGCGAGAATCTCGATCTCACAAGTTGACGAGCTTGGAATGACCGCCCTCAGACCCTGCTTTAGGTTTATTCAAGATCTACGTGAAAATAGGATTTCTGTGATCGCAATCATTTTAACAGGATGAGAAAAGGGGTGAATTCTCTTGAAAGTCTTAGGTTAAACCACCATCTCGTTAATCCTTTGTTTTTTAGTTTTACGCGAACAAGTAGGGAGTTGGGTAGAAAAGTACTAAAGTAGTATGCTCATTTCCTTATTCCCTCATAGGGCATGAATGACTCTGTCGCACAAATAACTGTGTAGCTCTCTTTACTAAACTCAAAAAGTATGCTGGCTTCAGATGTATTGATTTGTCAGAATACAGTAAAGTTTCGTTTATCCAGCCTCCATTTATCCGGATCTTCGGTTTAGCCGGATCGAATTTGTAGCTAAAAAAATCACTTACATCATAATTTTTAATTACGGTAACAGGAACAGAACTAAAACCATGCTAAACGTTCGTATATTATTTTGATTAAATGTAAAATTTCCGTACAGAGCATTATAGCATGCTGACTGACATGACGGCGTGCTTTAAAGCATCAGTCCGACACCACTGCAACCGAAATATTAATGATAAAGTGCTAGCGCAAAACGACCTTGTGTTATTTGGTTGAAAATCATTGTTTTTGCTGTAATAAAAGATACGTTCTGATATGGACAAGAGAAGGGCAGTAACTGCAAATTTTTCTTTCTTTTTCATTTTTGCCATGTATTGCATTGACATGTGCTTTATTGTACAATCTTGCTTATTTGGTTTCCGTTGGGGGGGGGGGACGCAAAAAATACGTCTTTTTCCAACATTTCCCTTTTATCAGCATTGAATCCAAAACGCGTTTCTTCAAATATCTCGACAAGCAACGATAAAATTAAAAATTTAAAAAACTCCCAAGTCGCAACTGTAGAATCAAGAGGGAAAATTGAAAATCTCTTTTAAAAGCCTTATATTATTAAAAACCAATGTCAAGTATTTTATTTGCTATTAAATAGAAACTGGCAACAGATAAAAATTTTAAATCATTGCGTTTTATTTCCTTGTCGGCTAACAATGAATTCGGTTATTAATCGTGTGAATAAAGGCTTAGCCGTTTTAAAATCTGCTGTAAAAAACGTTATAATTCGAATTCTATGGAACATGGAAGCTCTAAACACACTCTATCAGACGCGGGAAAAAATTCTATTTATTTTGGTATTAAATTTAAAAATTTGTAACTATATTGCAAAAATCACGAAAAATATTTCAGAGGCTTTTAATTAATGTCTTCGTTAATTAATGTCATTCAAAAATTCAAACCTATCTATGAATCCTCGATTAACTCTCCTTTCGAACACATTTTTTTTTTTCAAAATCGGTCCATCCGTTTAGGCGCTAGAGTGCCACAGGCAGACAGACACACTCAGATACACAGACACGTCAAACTTATAACCCCCTTCCTTTTTGTGTCGGGAGTTAAAAACTTATTTTTGCAGATATTACCTTTTACCAGCCCACGGCAGTGTTGACTCATTCAAGAATTTGTTTTGCTTGTTACCCACTTACCCGAATTATCCGGATTTTCCTTTATCCGGATTGCCTTTGGTTCCAGTTAGTCCGGATAAACGAAGGTGTTCTGTATTATAAATTCAAAAGTGAATTCAAAGAGCACAGTCGTCTGATAACTTCTTTTTACATCGCAAAGCAATTAAGAAAATGAATAAAAGTTCAAAGCTCGATTGAAAGATTATAACGCGTTGAATATGTCACAGGCTTCGCAATAACTTGTTGGAAGAAGTTTCTTTCCAATACTCTGACCTATAAAACTTGGAAGTTAAAGAAAAGCCTGATTCTTGTTTCATAAAGTGACTCAAGATGATCCAATGATGAATAAGTTCTTGTTAGTCAATGCATCTACTGCACAATAAGAGTCTCATCAATTCAAATGACGTTCTTCTAATTATGTAGGAAACTTTAAAGCTTAAGAACTGCAAAGTACTTTTGAAGGATCTCACATCTTTTGTATCGAAAGTTGTAACCTTGAACCCTATGTCAGCAATTTCATTGCTAATTTGTACTTTAGACGTTAGGTTTGAACTTTAATTTCTTTTAACAAAGGTTTTATGTTTTACAGTAGACCATCATTTTACAAGGGGAAAACGTTTCGGGAAAATGCTGCGTATGTTTTAAAAAACATCAATTTTCTTTAAAACAAATATGTGTGACTAAAAATTCTTGTAAAATCTATTTTTCTTTCAAATAAATATTTTTCCCTTTGATCACATATCTTTCTTTGGCTCTGATTTTAAATATGGAAAACCACTTTGGGCAAAAGTAACCCAAACACAAGGGTAACATTAGACCAAATAAAAAACAATTAAAAAGGATAAAAATACTTTTAAATAAACTGATCACTATTCAAAAACTAAATTAAGAGATCCTTAGATGTGTAAAACAAGTTTTCACAGCTTGGAAATATGAATAGTTACAAAAATATTGAGAAAAGAATGAGGAAAGTTCCAAAATCTGGGCCAAAGTAGCCCGCGTTTATAGTAACTTAGTGTTTATGAAAAAGAGCTGGGTATGATATTCTTTGGCAGTCATTAATTATCACTGTTCGGCAAAAAAAAAAAAAAAGAAAACCTTCAAAATGCTTCTGACATTTCGTCGGAAGATTTTTATGTAAAATGACCCCCTCCGAATATGACCTCCGTTTTGAACCTATACGTACCACTTTTTTTTTTTATATAATATAGTGCAATCCCCGCAATATAGTGCAGTATTTTCGTTGAAATTTTTAAGATGAAATTTAAGATTTAGGGGGACATTATTAGGGAATTTGTTTAGAATTAAAGTATTTTATTTTTTATAAACTCTGAGATTACTGAGGTGGTACCCACCAGATGGGTGTCACCCGAGAGGGGGGAAGACCGCCCCCTGGAAAAATAAATAAATAAATAATAAAAAAGACGGAGTCGGAGTTGGAGTCGGACATTTCAAAATCCAGGAGTTGGAGTTCGGAGTCAGCAATTTTTCTTCCGACTCCGCATCCCTGGTTATAGCTAGTTCTGAATAAAGTAGAAGTTATCTTTTGAAAAGGCAATTATTGCGCATCGAAATTATTTTGAAAATTTGTGATATATTTTATGTGCACGAATAAAAAAAACTTCGTTTAATTAAAAAAAAAAGCAAATGAAATTAGTAGGAATCATTAATATGTCTAGTTTTGATGTCTTTCTGATTTTGGCTTTGTTCAATAAAAAATACCAAACATAGAGATTACTTTCAGTCTCATGAATAATGAAATACAGGTCCAGCTAACAAGGTATGTATTTGTATGGAATCCTATCTGATATTAAGAAAAGAGTGGTTGCCATGGCAATCAATTGCTTTAATCGATATCTTTCTCTTCCAAATATGACAGAAGAAAAGTTAAATCTAATAAAGCTTGATGAAAACGACAGATTTTTATTAAGAGAAACCGATACATGGACTATCCGTCTTATGTGAGCAATAAATTTAGTGACAGTTTGTATATTTCATAAAGAATAAATTTGCTTATTAAATGGTGGGGTTTTTGCTTCGTAAAGGTTTCTGCTGAAACTTATATGCATTATTTACCTAACAAACTCTCAATGTTGATGAAAATGTGAATTTGACATTTCACTAATTTTAAGCTAGTTGTACTGTTTAATTAAGTTACATTTCTTTTTTGAACAAATTCGAACAAATCACTGCCATATACGCACTTTAATTTACTCCAATTTAATCTGATTGCATTTTTTTTGAGGCGTTTGTTCTACATTCGAACCCTAATAGCACATTTATCGCACCTCGGCAAGGAAAAGAAAAGAAATAGCAATGAAGAAAATCAAGGTTTTACGCAAATTTTAAGCGATTTGGGTTCAAATATTACAATACGAGCAAACAATTTATAGTGTAATGTTTACTGGATAGTTTTTGTTGTTTAAATTAATAATGTATTTTAAAAGTTCGAAAGTTTTCTTCAAAATTATGAAAATAAATGATCTGTCACTATTGATTATATCATTTCTACGCCACCACGCGCTAGTTATGTAAGCTAAACTTGTGTGAGTTTTGTCACAAGACAGAGCATTAAATTTAGATTTCAAATCAATGGTTAGTACTCAATACCAGTCGATATTTCATCACTGTTGGCTGAATATATTGTTCTGTAATATTATTCACTGATGAAGACGCTTTGGTATTATATTATTTTTTTGAAAGTTAAAAATGTGTAGTAAAAGCTAATAGAATGTGTAAAGCTTTGCTCCTTTTCAACTGTATTTTTAACAGACTTCAAAAAAAAAAAAAAAAAGAGGTTATGATTTCGTCTTGCGGCATTTTATGCATGTTTTTGTATTATTCCAAGACTACTGGACCGATTTGAAAAATAATTTTTTTTTATTTAGAAGGGTATACTTCTCAGATGGTCCCATGGTAATTTGGTCTCGATTGGATAAGGGATCCCGGAGAAATCCAAGAAACTTTGAATTTCACACGTTGTGGATACGTAATCCAGCTTACGTCAGCGGGTGGTATACGTCACAGGTCACGTGGTTTTTCCGTGACCGGTGTATTGTCACAGCAAAGGTTTTGCCTTCGTCTTGAACGAACTTGGCATATGGATGATTAATTTTCGCCGTGTTAATTTTTACTTATAGGTGTTACTAATGTTTTACTACGTAGCAAAGCAGTAAATTAAATATATTTTGCAACTTTAATAGCTGAATCAATTACCTTAATGAAACCTTAATAACCATTTATTTTAACTAAGAAAACTTTATTTAGCCACTAAAATATATTTTTTAAAACTATATTTCAGTTTTTAAACATATTTAGTGTTCAATCCAAGGGGGATTGAATACAGAACACCCCTCTCCCGATGTTTCAATTTATATTCTTTAATAATATGTTGTAACTTCTGTTTGATTTCCCAAGTTTGACCAATAATTACTATTGCACAATTCTGCCAGTTTAATTTGAAATTAGAGTTATACTAATTAGCAGGCTTCAAAAAAAGGAAAAGGGTCTAAACTCGTCGGATTTGTTTTTTCTTTGTACAATGTTCCATAAATACTCGAAGAAACCTGTACCCACAGAGGCGTGTACAGGGGGGGGGGGAGAAAGAGCACCTGTTGGCCCGGGCCTGAAAATGAAGGGGACCCAATATTTTTAAAACTAGGGGTGAACTATAGGGGTTAAACAATATGGAGAAGGGCCTGGAAAAGTCATTTGTGACGGGACCCAAAATTTCTGTGCACGTCCCTGCCTGTACCGATTAGGATTTTTTTTTTTTTTTGAAACGGTATGATGAAACTGAATGATTGATGTTCATGAAAATGAACATTTTTTTGATGAAACTGAAGGAACTCATTAAATATTGTACTCAGATTTAAAACGATTTGTACTTTATTAACTTTGTATATCGTCTCACTTAGTGAACCGGTTTTTATCTTTTTTTTTTTTTTTTTTTTTTTTTTGTTTAGTGGATAGGGGGTGGTATAACTTTATTTTAAGGTTGCAAATCTTTGATTTACCTTATTTGTTCTTAGGAGAAAAGTTATGAGTAAAAAACAATAGATTTCATGCAATTTCCCTCACAAACGATTAAACATACAACCGATTGTTAAAAAACATGCCATAAAACAAAGGTATGTATTTTCTTTACCCATAGTGAAAGAAAGTACTAAAAAACATTATTATTAAGAGTAATCATAATGAAAATGGTTAAATTTTTTTCGTTTCATTGCAGCACCATAATAACTGTATATAAAAATAATAAAGTGGAAGGAATAAGTCCTTATCAGTGCAAAAATTAAATTATAAAATCCAAGTTTCTGTAGTTAACTGAAGAACAAGTTGAATTTGGGTTTGATTTTGTTCCATTAAGTTCAGATCCCCCTTCCCCTGCCGCTTTCAATATGTTCACAAACCAGAAAGGAAGGATGAAATATTTTAGGGTCCGCTTCATTAGAGCTTCAAGATGAGAATTTGGTTTTCAAAACCTATATTGAAACCTATTGGAGTGACCTCTTGAGTTTTAAAAAGTCCAAAACGTGAAGTTTCAAAAACGAAGTTTCATGTGCAAATACCAAATAACACTAAATGAAATGCGAACTTACCGCCCAAGTCTTGAATAATTTGCTCCAATTTTGCATCCCTAAGTAATTTGCAGAACTGCTGTAAGCGTTTTTGTATGAGGAAGTCATAGAGAGGAGCAAGCGGACCATTCACGTATTCCACTTCACTTGCTGTTACACTCTGTACACAAAAAGGAAAAAAAAATCATTAGTTTAAAGTCACCAAAAGCATTTCAGTAAAGAAGTAAAGCAAATTAATAAAAATATAGGTTACATTGTCCGATATCCTTTTGAGCTTTCATGATATTCAACTGGTATATATATATATATATATATATATATATATATATATATATATATATATATATATATATATATATATATATATATACATATGATAAAAATACAAGTTTTATCTAAAGAAAATAGAACAATATTTAAGCTACAAGGTTTATATAAAGAAAATAGAACATTTAAACCACAAGAAAAACAAATTTCATACCTGAACTCAAAATCAAAAGAAAGAACGTAAATCCATCAAATTCATGGAACAGAAAAATCAAGGAACTGTCAATTGACTATCGCTAGTCCTCCACTAGTATTTTTCGTTTTTAAAAGGTTCAATGTTTGTAATTTCATGTCATGCTGATATTCTGGACTTTCAGTAACCCAATTGCTTGTTTTGTGAGATGTCGGGGACTAGTGCTGCTTTTTTAGGCAAATTTCGCCAGCAGCACTCACGAAACATCTCATGGTTTTTACCCTACCCTTCGGGAGTACCCCCTGATGAGGCCCCAGGGTATTTTGGGATTCTTTCATTTTTTTCATTTTTTCCTTCTTTTAAAAGAATTTTTCGATCTTGTTCAATCATTATATTGCTATCAAATGTGTTGTCTAGCAGTATCATAGAGCAGCCTGTGGCGCCTATTGAACTGAGTAGTGAAGTTCATTTTGGTTGACTTGTCCAGATTATAAATACAAAATATGATAGTGTTTCTTTATATATATATATATATATATATATATATATATATATATATATATATATATATATATATATATATATATATATATATATATATATATATATATATATATATATATATATATATATATATATGGATGGATGTTTGTGGATATGTGTGTATGTTCCTTATACAAATCCACAGTTTTCGTCGGATTTCTTCCAAATTTGGCACAAAGGTAAATTGTTGCCCAGGAATTCATATAGGCGGGTTTTTGGAATTTTAAAAAGATCCAAAGAGGTCTAATTTCATATTTTGAGTCATAAAATCGCTCTTTCCTGCCGAATTAATTTTTGTACTAGGGGGCTATCGCCCCCTGCTCGCTATCGCTCGCCAACCCCCGGAACTGCTTACGCAGTTCCCTGTGGATCGCTTCGCGATCCATGCTCGCTTCGCTCGCTCGCTGTATGCCAATACATTAGCCTAGCTAAAATTTTCCGTAAAAATTAAAGTTGGTAATTGCATTTAGGTCACCATCCATTTAACCAATATGAAAATTACGTTCATAATGTTAATTTGTCTGCTTTAGCCAGATTTTCGACAGTTTAACTTTGCTGTATGTAAGATGACTGCCTTGGCAATGTGCACAACTTTACCATTATAGATACAAAAGTGTCTGTCATTGCTTTGGAGAGATTGCACTTCTACCTGTTGGTCCGCGGAAGGTATTTTATTTCCCTTCTACCACCCATTGGAAAACCAATGAAGGCATTCCCCTATCCGCCACCTGGGGACGCGCCCTCTAGGGGTTACAGGCTCCCCCGAGGGATGTATTTACATTATTTACACTCTTATATATATTTACATATTTACACTCTTATATATTCTAATCTGAGAAAACTTCCTCATATACACAATTAAAAATGTCCCGTTTGGGAGCCACAACTGACACTGCTTCAAAAGATCTTGTTCTTGATAATGCCACATAGAGCTGGCCATGACTAAAAACAGGCTCAGAGAGCACCAAACATATTTTCTCAAACGTTTGTCCTTCTTGTTGTTATTCTGAATCCTTGCCACGTCACGAACAAAAAATGGTTTAACTAAAAACGCGAAAACTCGCCAAGGCTACTTTGCTTGCACAATACTAAAACTACTATAACCCTAAACAAATTTGGCGAAACCTTTCAGCTGAGAATAAAAGGAATAAAGTAAATTCTTTCTCGGTTATTCATTTTGAACTGAACTGTCGTACTGAAGCAGAGAATAGACGACGCTCAAAGCGCCTACGCGTTCAAAACAACATTGCCGATGAACATGATTGTGGAGCAATGTGTGAAGAATGCGAATTTTGTGGTGCTCTTTATTGGCAGAAAGAGCGTAATACTGCAAATAAATATACTAAATGTTGCCATGACGGAAAGGTGCGGTTACCGGCATTGTGTGACGCACCTGATCTGTTGAAGGAACTGCTGACTGAAAATTCCCCAGCCGCTAAAAATTATCGGCAGCGAATCAGAGAATACAACTCTGGAAATGGCTCGTCTTAAATTGGATTCAAGAACGGTTTCCTGCCTTCTTTGAGCTTTTCTTTGCTGATTAAGGTTGAAATGGGCCACAGCCCGACTCAAACTCATCTCAAAAAAAAAAAAAGTTCGTTGAGTATTCTGTGATTCAAGATTTCAAAACAACGTAGAAGTTTGTTTACATGATTTATCGGCGAAGTGTTGCCAACAGAGGTTTAGAAATTCACCCCTTCATTTGCCGGCACGTAAGAGAATTATATATATAGATAGTTATGAATTTAGTCTAAATGAAAAGCCCGTAAAAAACTGCACTAGATGAAGTCTCTTCAAAGATTAACTTTAATCGTTAAATTTGTGAACCTTGGTTCGATGCAAATGAGAACGGTTATCAACATATAACCACCAGGAGCTATTTTAAATGCAATCAACACAAAACGTATCCTGAACAATGACCGTCGATGCCTTTTAACGACAAGCGTTAAAGCATGTTTGGCGAGAAAGCCGTAGATATAAGAAACGGTGCTGTACATCGTTCCTTTAACTGCGACCTACGATACTCAAGGGGTCCATTGATGCTACTGTTGGTGCTAGTTAATTTGAATGCAACCGTTTAATTATAATTTTTAAATATTGTTTAATTATAAAATCCACAACAGTAAGGTTTCGTGTAATTTTTGATCGGTGTTTTTCCGGTTAATAGCAGAGAAAATACAAACATGAGTAAGGTAATAATATTGCATTCAATATTGACGTACAATCTTCGACTGTTTCAGCATTAGACTACTTTTATTAAAACCATGTCTATTTCAACCTTGGAACAGAAATTCAATTTAATGTCCTATGATCCTTATCAAACCAATTTGCAATATGTAAATTTTCTTTATATTATTCCTTGATTTACGTCCAATCTTTAAGTAATTCGGTTCAACTATAACCGAAAACCTAATTCGGTTTAATAGAAGTCGCTTCAGGCTCTCAAAGAGCAGGAGTAAAGGTACTAATAAAGCAAATAAATTGCAAATTAATCATAGTAATGCACAATAGCACATTCGGAATTTACCTTTCAAAAGGGAAGGATGTGGTCAAGGCTTTCCTTACATGTATCTATATATATCTATATAGATAAAAATGGATGTATGTTTGTGGGTGTGTGGGTATGTGTGTATGTTCTTCATACAAATCCACATTTTTAGTCGGATTTCTTCCAAATTTGGCACAGATGTAAATTATTGCTCAAGAATTCATATAGGCTGGTTTTTAAAATTTAAAAAAGATCCAAAGAGGTTAAAATTTATATTTTTAATCATAAAAGGGCTGTTTTCGACATAACAAATATTCATATTGTTATGAGTTTGGTCTGAATGTAAAGTCTGTAAAAAATGCCCTAAGTGAAATCACTTGAAAGATAAACTGTAATCGTTAAATTTGTGAACCTTGGTTCGAAGCAAATGAGAATGATTAGCAACTTATAACCACCAGGGGATATTTTAAATGCAATAAACACTAAAGGTATTCGCAACGTCGGCCATTAATGTCTATTTGCGACAAGTGTCGAGCTGCCGTCTAGCGTTCTTCGAGTAGCATCCTCCAAAGCAGAAATGCATTGCGGTCTACTTGCTTTGGTGTTTCCGTAGCAGAATGGTAAAACGAAAGTATAGATCGGTATTTTCCGCATGAACAGCCCAGAAAATACCAAAATTAGTTCGGTATCAATAATTCATTCATTATCCATGTACAAGCTTCAATAATTTAATGCTGTATGGTCCATAAAACCAACATGCATATGTTCTTTATACATGTCTTATGTCAGATCTTTATCTAATTGGATTCAACTATGTTTAATCGCTGAAGGCCAACAAAGAACAGGGGTAAGAATACTAATTTCTCAAATAATTGCAAAGCAATCATATTTGTGCGTAGTAGCGTATCTAGAATTTGTTTTTCAAGGAGGAGGGGGGATGATCATGACGTTTCTTACATGCACATAAACTACCATACCAGGATTTCCAATGTGTGCTAAAATTACAGGTTGTGCTCCTTTTTTATCCGCAAAACCACACGGAAATATAATTTGGCAGAATTCATACAGTTAGCGAATGTTGGAGTTTAAAGGTTGGAAAAAATGCAAATAAATATTAATTTAAGATTAAACTGTTTTAACCTGCAAAAAATTGCTACGTTTTTTATATAAACAAATTTCTTCATTTGAAATTTTATATTTCCTTAACGCTCGAGTAATAATACACCTGATGAAGCATCTTCACCAACTAGCAATAATTTTAAATCTGTTAGCGGGTATGATGCAACTTTTGACACAGATATTTCTTTTGAAAAAGGCATGATGGAATATTGCGCCACAATATGAAGTCTTTTCTCCATCGTGAAATAAGCTGAACAAAGCTACATTCCCAATTACAAAGCTCAGTTCGATAACTGCTATTGTAAACAATCGAAAATTATTGTAAGTTTGTAGCTACCACTAAGCATTTAAACCGTCATTGAAGAAGTGCTGTGAGATATGAATAGAAAATTTTCACAGTTTGAGCTATTTAATAGCTTAAACTCTCTGTAACAGTATAGGGATAATGTGAAACACTTTGTATCTCATATGTAACCACAATGGACCTTTTTTAAACTCCAAGAAGATTGGAATCTTCAGGGAGATTTCCGTTTTCCATCACGAACAACAAGTTATAAGAGTAATCGATTAAGTGTTGTAAATGCATTTGAGATGTAACTATTTTCGATATAGATAGCTCTATGTTACTTGCTCGGTTGGTTTCACTCACAAATGTAATTCTTCTTGCTGCTGGACGGGGGACTAAGAACAATAGTTTGGAGAAAGTTTTGGGTTAAATTTATGGATCTGAAAAATTTGAATCATTTCAGTATTAAATTTATGTTAACGAAATAATAATATGAAACGAAATACATTTCGTTTGCTTTTAAACTGTAGATATGGGGAACAAGAACATAAACAAGAAAATATGCAACACGATTCTGTAAAATATAAACAAAAGATTTGTCTATTATGCAGTTGTAAGAACAAGCAAGACGTTTATTTTTAAATTTTTGGCCTGCAAATAATTTTAAAAAAAATCTAACACGGATAGTGACGAAATGCGCACGCCTACTTCTTTCTCTTATAACGCAGTTTAATTGACGGTTTTTAAATAGTTCGTTTAATAAGTTCACGTCAACCTACTTCCATATTTAAAGTTTTACATAACTTAAAATAATAACTGTAATGTAGTCAGTGGACCCATTCCCACCTCTCACGACGACTGTGTCTCAATAAATTAAAATTTTGTTGTTCTCTAAAGAATAATCTGTCTAAAGCAGCAAACTTAAATACGTGCTCTCTCTACTTGCATCAGTGTGAGATATCATGTATAACATTTACGGCGAGTATTAGACTTTAAAAATTTGAACTAGAACTTAAATCTCGACCAATTTCAAACCATTACAAGACATTAATATTACTGTCTAAGTATCCTTTTTACCTACGAAAATAGAAATTTGACGTCAATATAAGAAAATAAAATGGAGCTGATGTGGGTATTTTTGGGAAAGTTACACTTATCCAATTTTACTCTACTGTATGGCAATAAATCACCATGTTACGAGCGAGCAGACACATTTTGTAAAGTTTTTTTTTATAGTAAGTAAACTTTTTCTGCGATATGTGCTTGCCTGAAAACATACAAAATAACGTATCACTTGATACCTTCATTCGAAAAACACCGCCGAAAAATCCGTTATCGTCTATTAACAACACTGGCTGAATTCTTTATTTTCTATACGGTGGACTATCTGTTAATTTTTGGACATTGTGGATGATTTTAAATTAATCTGAAAATATTGTAACTGTGTCCAAGAAGACTGTATATATTTGCGCCTGATAATAGGGATTGACTTCTTTTTTTGGTAAGCTCACGACTCTTTCTAAAGAAACATTCAATGATTTTATTTCCGAATAAAATGTACGTGAAAAATACTGTTGCATTTTTTAACGTCTTGGGGAAAGCTAATTCCACAAAGGAGGCACGACGCTTTTCTTCACAACCTTTTACGAGATGCTTCTTTCGAAGCATCACGTAAAAGGTTGTCCCACAAGATGTGCAAAATACAATCATTTGTCCCCCATTAAGACAATTTATGTACCGCCCGTCTGATTTAACATCAGACAACGTACCAGTGGACACTATAGAGTCTAGACAACAGGCCTCATAATTTTTTGCTTTAAGTTGATGCTACTTTTTCGGCAAATGCTTGATTTTCTACTATGTAAAGTCTTTTGAAGATTTGAGCCTAGAGAGCGGTGTGAATGCAATTATTTGCGCTCATTTAGATAGAATTCATTCATTTGATTATCCAAAAAATATGTTGCATTGAAAAGCACCCGGGCAACGCCGGGAAGTAAGCTAGTATATATATATATAAGTTATCAAATGTTATCTGCCACGTAATTTTGAGTCATAAATCTTTAGCTTTCGCGCATGCGCGGTGAGAAATTAACTACTTTAAATGTTCCCATTTCCTCATATTTCCAAAATTTCTGCTTCAAATTGCAGCGTAGTGATTTGCCTAGCATGCTGTGTTAAGTTTTCTGAAAGTTTGGTAAATCAGGAGTAGGACGAAAAACTCTAAGTGTTATGATGTAAAAACATAAGAACAAAATTGATATTTTGAAAGAAGTGCTTATATCTTCGTGAATATGAGTGATACTTTCACGAAAATTTATGAAATTATTGTAAGTAAACTGATTTCTGAAAATTACAGTTTATTCCCAGCTATTTATGATGAAGGATTATCAAAAAACGGTTGTGGTTTCTTCGATTTGCTGAGAGTCCTCTAAATGCACTCGGAGTTTATTTTTTTAAACATGTCAGTTGAAGCATACTTTTTATGTGACAAATGTTATAAAACAATTATTATTCCCCGATTTCTCAAGAAATTCTTTAAAATTTGAATTTTTGCAAATGATACACATTTTTTGTCCGTCCACTGTATATATTACTGTATCGGCAAATTACCGCATTTCGGCAAATTACAATAGTATTGTCAAAAGAACCGTTCTTTTGATGATCTTTGTCGCAAGATGACTAATATTAGATCCTCTACCCAACAGCTCACAGTGAAGGACCTCTTCTCCATATGTGTTCTTGTGAATGGAATTTGCTCTAAGAAAACAGTTTTTTTATTTCATTTTAATATTTTTTTAAGGAAGCTGATTAAGTTTATAAATATGAATATATTGCTGGGAAAGTGGCAGCTTCCCCATAACGGAGTGCAAAATAAAAACTGACGATGAAGTTAAAAATCTATTTAATATAGTTAGTTTGAAAAGCTTTGTCTTTTCATGCAACTCAAATATTTCATAGCCCTTCAAAATGGTTTTGTACACGAAATATCCATTAACTTTTTTTATTATTGCTAGAAACGTTCACGCAAGTGTTGACAGATTTTGTGAAATTTTTTTTAACCAGCGTTTACTTATCATTAAAATGAAAGAGATACTTCATAAGCTGGAAAATGTTTGATTTAGAATTTTGAATAGCATAGTAAATCACGTAGTGTGAAAACCGAAAGTTTAATAAAGATAGTGTACAACTTTTTTGCTTTGTGCAGTTTTTTTGTATTGTATTATTTATTTATAGTAGTTTATTTATATTATTATTGTATGATTGCATTTATTGTTATTTACTCAACAACGTTATTATTAATTGTTTCACCCATGGGTGAAAAACATTGTAAGCCTGTCGCAGTGAATCAGATGTGGTAAGGTGTGGGAAAAGAAGTATAATTTCCATTTTTGACCAATAAGCTGTGCTATCTTTTCCATTGTGACATACAGCAGAGTTTAAGTAAAAGTGTTCTCAAAATTATTACAAGAGAATTCCTCTGGAAAAAATAATGAATAAAGATATTAATATAAAAGACTTTATAAACGAGATATACAGAAAAACCAACGAACGTCAGCTTGTCACTTTCAATGATAAGCTTTACTTGTTAAAACAGTAACTAGCGATATAGAATTATTTTCAGTTAATACAAAAATATAAAGCCCTTAACCTTTAAATTGTTACATTAACTGGGGGATCTATAGGTAACTCTAAGAGTAATTTAAGGGTCTCTAAAACTAAAACAGAGGTGTGCGAAATGAATTAAATATAAATACTAAAATTTTGGAAAAACCGGTAGAAATAGAAATGATATGGAAATTACAATTAATGATTACAAATATAATTTGATGAAAAGTAGTTCCTTACTTCTTCAGCTTGAAAATCGTCGTTTTGTGACTGCACATAGGAACCTAAATAAAATTAAATACATTAAAATACAAATTTAAAAGCATTTAACTCAGTAATTAAGTATATTGACACATTAAACTGAATTATCAAACACAATGCTTTTTAGAAATAGAAAATTTCATTGAAACTATTTTTCGCTTCCTTTTAGTAATAAAATTAATTGCTTAATGCAATAATAACAGTTATATTAAAGGTTTGCTAGAAATCAACACATAAAAAGAGTTCTCTTTTTTTACCAACTAAGCACAAATTAATTCATATGCAAAACAAAACTAAGTTTAAATTCTGCTTTTAAAAACTAAATGTCTTTTCAATAAACAATTTTCAGTTTTTTTTAAATCAAAACTCTATGTACATCACAGCCATCCACCTCACAAACTCTTTTACGAATTTTTCTATATCATGTGAACTAATATCAAATCATTTCTTCAACTATTCAGAAAATAATGGAAATTTTTCTACATACGTAATACACTTCATGACAATAAATGTATTATATTTGTATAGCTATTTTTAATCAAAGTCCTTAATGTATTTAAAAGTACCGTAATTTCAAAACATTAGCTACATTGGTTATGTATTTATAACAAAAGGAATGGTACAAAAACAATCTGAAGTTGCTGCCACGAAAAATTTTCAATTTTAAGCGTATGAATTGAGCAGACTATCTCGAAAAATGTGCGATTCCAAATGTTAAAAAAAAAATTTAAAAAAAAGCCGTATAATAAGGCTGTAAATTAAAATTTTGATCATTTTGAGGTAATCTGAAATAATCTTCTGCACATAAATTGTCTGTGCTCAAAATACGAAAATTGAACAGAATATAGAAAAACAATGAGTAAATAAAAAAATAAAGCAAAGAAAATAAGATTAGCAGGCAAAAATTTTTATTTTTTTCCATCACAGGGCAAAAAGTAACCGATATAGCAGAATCATTTCATCACAACGTTCATAACTTCAAGTACGTTTGTTTTCTAAATACATGGGCGTTGTCGCTGTTTTTTCAAGTTATTTCAGGCTTATTCTATTTTCGATGAGATTAATAAAACAAAGTAGGTATCATCATACAAAGGCTTGTTTATTTTTACCACGCGAACTTTTTCACAGATATTATCAACCTTATTTTAAACTTCATTGCCGTGTTTCATCATTCTGTGCTGCTTAGTAAAAGTTTCGTAAAAGAATGCCACTATTCGTTTCAACTAAAATTTTTATATAATTAATAAACTCTTACGAGGTATTCAGTTAAAATTTTAATTCGTTTAAAGTCAAATAATAAATTGATCATTAATACAGCGTGCTCACGTTTAACTTGCGTGATCACTATTTTCGCAACCATTAGTTCTAGATGAACACTCCCAGTTGCAAAAATTGTCAAAATAATATGCAGAATTGAGGTAATTATTAAAAGTTAGAAGGGTAAAAATACGCAATCTAACTTTTTACATGATCTTCAGGTCCTCAAGGAAATCAGAAGCATGAGAAAAAATTCGAGCCCAGATTTTTTCACATTAGTACAGCCATTATTCGCCGATATGAAACGCAGCTCGCACAGTCCGCAGGAGTGACCAAAAAAAAAAAAAAAAAAAAAAAATGACTTATCAGTTCCCCGAATGTGATGGTTGATTTTTCTTCTTTCCATTTATGTAAATATGGAATTTTGAGTTATCAACTGTGGTTTACTAACAAAGACTTTTTCAGTTCTTTTTAGCTTGATAGACCATTTTAGCATTTTTTAGAGTTGGCCTTGTTAGGGACTTCTATTCCTGCTTAAGTCCGATTCACTATGTTTTTGTTTAACTATTGAAAAACATAAATTAAACTTGAGCTTTCACATGCAATGATTTTTCTCTTATTTTTTTTATGAGTCATTTAGGCCCTTAGATTGGCGGGTTGGCCTTATTTGGCGTTTTATTCTATTTTTATGTATTTTACATGTTATTATGAAAGTCAAAAATTGGAGAATGTCAACACTGACTGATGCTTCATCGGAAATATTCGGTCCTTTGTGATTCGGTCTTTGCTGCGTGAATCAAACAGGGTTCGATCTTTCACAGTAACACATACCAGGGGTGCCCACCTAGGAGGGGGAAGGGGGCATGGCGCAGACTGCGCCATTGAAATTTCTAGGGGGGGGGGTGTTTATAAGATATTTTTCTATTTTTAGGGGGCCAAAATGGGGGGGGTATTTGGAGGGGTGATGCAGAATTCTTCTTTTTCATGGCTCGCGTGTTGATTTGTTAGCTCTGTCCGGCGAAAAGGAAGGACTGCACATTGATTTGTCTACTGGTAGAGATACTAGCACACGGTCCTTGTTTTTCTTTTTTTTTTTCTTTTTTTCCCACACTCAATTGGGTCACAAAAATGTCCCATTTTCTGTGTTTTTCGAAATTGTTTTTCCTTTAAAAATGAGACTTACTTTTATTGCTTTCAAATCAAGTAGTAAATTTAGTTATTATAACAGTTTACAATTATATATTGACCATGTTGATGACTCTATAAAAAATATGCACAAACCGAATAGTTACACTAGTACATACAAGGATTCTCAAACTGAGTGCCGAAAGATGAGACGAGGAGTGCTACGAAGTCTCCATAATAACAATAATGTGTATATAATAGAACTAGACTTGGTTGCCGTGAGATAATTCTAATTCTTCAAACGTTACCACAAACCGGAAAAGTTTGGGATTCCCTGCACTAGTAGAATGCTAACTGTGGAACCCACAGCTCACCAGTTAGATCCACGGGTAAAAGAAATTTAAAAACCCCATTGAAAGTAGCTTTTAACTTGCCATCCTCAATAATGATTAAATCCAGGGCATAAATTGTTAGTTCAAATAGTTAACCTCTGCAATATACTATCATGAAAAATAATTTCTCTATTTTATTCGAAATGAGTTGTCAACACTTCATTTCTTTGTGTGTTAAAATAAAAACGAAGTCTAATTTTCAGGTTATTAATTTCATTTGTGTTTAGTAAAAAATTTCTTTTTCTGGAAAGTATGCAACCGTTAATTTATTTTTGAAACAGTTTGCAATGAAAAAAAAAAGTATAAATTTTGACATGAAACTACATGTAGTATACTTAAATTCAAAAACGTTTTTTATGCATGCAAATACGTTTTATAATGTACAAGAGTAAAAAAACTGGATAACACTATCTTGTGAAAAAGTGTACTGAGAGAAAATTTTGAATGTGAACAATACCTAAGTAGTAAAACGATATTTACATTGCTTTGTGTGCAATGCAATGGGGTTGTTTCCTTCAGTCAAAAGTAGTACTTTTTGTCACTGAAATTGATAGAATAAGCAAAAAAAAAATAATAATAATAATAACATGGACTCAGAAAATACTTTCATTTTCCCAATAGTTATTTTTTTAATTCGTTTTTAAAATGTCCGATTCTTCAAACAAGGCGTGGTCTATATGACGTCACAAATGATGCACTATGGCGCATCTTTCTACCGCATTTCCACGTTATGATAATCAAAAAGCGAATTACAATTGCCTTCTACGCTTGCTATCAACCATATTGTTGCCAATGCACGTGAATGAAAATGCGAATTTAATATTTTGGACCGTGAATGGCAACACTGAATGGCATTTCATCGTTTGTGATGTCATCGGCAGAAGCGTTAAACGATGAAAGAGCACCGATTTAAGAATTTTCTTAAAAATATTAAACTTAAATAATTTATTTAAAAAATGGTCAGATTCTATGTTTTTTAGCATGCTCTTTCAGAAAAAAATACTTTTAAAATAATGGAAACGACTCCATTGAAATTTAAATTAAACGCAAATGCGTGTCAAAAAATGACTTGAGAAAGAAGTTCAATGTATCTGGGAGTTAATCAAAGAGAATTGTGCATAAAAGATAAGATTTTAATTTGAACAAATTTCATCAGTTATATATTCGATTATGATTTTTTTTTTTTTTTTTGGAGTACCCACAATAATTTGAAAACCCAATATGTGTTTGCGGTAACGGTACTTGGTTTTGACTTACTTTCCATTCAATTGTACGAATTTTTACAATTACAACTCTGCTTTGAAACTGGTAAAATCATGTAATGCTTCAGTTGATATGAAAGTCATAATTTTTGTCGTTAAATTTACTGATAATGAACAAAAAGTGTTGACAGTAACCATCTAGATTACGTATTTAAATTCAAATTCGGAATAGTTTCTGTTTGTCTGTAAAGTTAAATTTTTTTACATAAATATTTCTTTAACATGCAAAATGTTTTCAAACCAGCAAATTTGGTTTCAAGAGGAACTGTTGAAGGGCGTACATAAATTTACAAATTGCTTTTCAAGTACCGATAAAGAAACTAGCAATTTGGAGTTCATGGTGTCGAGCAAGTAACGTATTAGAGAACCTGAAATCGATTTTGCTTTTAATATTTTGTTCCTGAAATGTCAATTGCAGTGGGCTGGTAATATTGTAAAACATTTCCTCGCTGACAAAACAAAAGGCTTCAGCTTTTAAGAGAGTGATGCTTTATAGCGTTTTGTTGCCGCCTTCAATTGTTGCTTAGTGTTTCTTGCACCTAATTCCTGTTCCATTAGCAGCATTGTGCCACCGTAAAATTATACCTGTTTCAAAAGATCTTCTTGAATGTTTGGAAGATTGTCGCTTGAATGGAATGAACAATGATAGGATGTGGTTGGGCTCTCCCAATAGGAGTAGAATGATTGGGTGTAAGACCGTCAACTTCTTTTGCTGAAACGGATCCAAATTTTGGCGTCCCTATCATTTTATTGCATTGAACTGTTGATGCAGTGCAGATTGTATGAGTTGAGATCACCATTAATTTTAACGAAAGAAGTGCTCTTAAAATTTTTTTCAAAACAGTTTATTTTAGCTGAAATACAAATTATATGTTAATTTTCTCTTAAGGAGCTTGGTATACCAGTCCCTAAAGCTTTTCTACGGTTTTTACTATTGAAGTTAAGTTGATAACACTGTTTTCTTTCATTTATTTATCGAATATACAATGAAAGTTCAATTACTATTTTTCTTCCCATAAGCAATACAATGCAAAACAGGTTTGTTGATAATTTGTTACAGACCTTAAAAAAAAAAAAAAAAAAAAAAAAAAAGTATGTTTAGGGGGCGGGGGGAATGCTTCAAAAATTTTTCATATTTTAAGAACATAGTGCATTTCCTACATAGGAATAATGTTGAACTACGTACTATTGGGAAGTGCAAAAAAAAAAAAAAACGCTACCGTTCTGAACCATATCTTCTACCTATCAGTATATTACTAGCGTATATAAATAGGCATGGAACTGTAGTATATTAATATAAATCGGTATGAATTGGTATATTAATAAGTATGAAATTGAGGTGGAATTTTTCTGAGCAGTACATGGGAAATCAGCGGATGAGGGGAACCGTACCATAAGAGCCCTGAAGGGGGCTCAAACTGCACATGATAATATTTTACATAGTTCTGTAATAGACTTAGGAACTTGCAAAAATACATTGCGAAGGGCTCAAAAGCCTATAAATCTCCAACGCTTGAATGATGCTGATAAAGAAAAAGAATCGCCTCTCTGTTTTGATTTCAGCCGTCTCTTTTCAAAAATATTTAGCTTTCCGTTAAAATTTCTATTCAGTAGTAGTTATTTAAGTAAAGCACATGCGTAATTGAAGATTTTTCACCTGTTTCTCTGGGGGGGGGGGAGACAATAACATATAGTTTTCTTTACCTACCGAAACGATACTCTTATTAAATTAAAACATGGTGTCGTTTGTTATGATGTAATTTAAATGTATAGCGGCAGATTTAGTCCTCAAATTGTAACGTTTAATGAGGAAATGTTATCAGTGATACAACACAAAAACAATCATTTATTTATTTTTTATTTTTGGACCAAATCGTTATCGTATTTTATTTATTTATTTATTTATTTTTATTATTACTATTCTGATTTGGATGCCTCAGTTGCCAAATCGATTAACTCAACTTTTTAAAAAAATCATCGTTTCTGCTTTAATAGTGCTTTATCAATGCTTAGCATGTGAATTTATATTAAAGTTTTGGTTCAGTACATTTCTGATCGACTTTTTGTTTTATGGAGTTAGTCGATTTGGAAAGAGAGGCATCCATTTATCTTAGCATCTTAGTTCTATCGTAAGAAATATTTCATTGTTGAAATCAATAGGTTTAGTTTTGCATAACAAAAGCATAAATAAAAATTTTGCTACCCTTACTTTGGAAAGTTAGTCATGTAAAACCCTCTAGAAGAAACGTTTTAGAGCCGGGAATTGTCACATAATTTGGGGTGTAAAAAAAAAGACTGTAAAAAAATACTGAAAATGAGATTTAAAAAAAAAAAAAACGATTTACGAGTGAACGAGTGATAAGGTATACCACTTGCCACATTTTTCGATTTTAAAATTAACGGAAATCAAATGTATTTAATTAAACTGTCGCAGAGAGCAATAATCTACCCTGCAAACTAACGCCACGGGAGCTAAAATGTATCCGCATATTGTTCCACGTAGAGCTGCTCTCCCGCCCAATATTTGTTCTCCTGACACCCTTTTGCGCACACATTTTTAACAAAAACATTTCCATTTTTTTTCCTATGCTTTAACGCCCTGACCCCGGAAGAGAGAACACTTACGAATACAATGAATGGGAGAAATGAAGTGAAGAGATGAAAAAAAAAAAAAGAGATAAATGAATCTCCAGGTATTCCGTTGTTCAGGATTAGGCTTAATTCTTACGGTTCGATCGGAGTACTTCGATTGCTTATTCTTTCTTTTTATTGCAATTTTATTCAATATCAAGACGCCTTTAGGAAACAAAAAGCCGTGCGGGAAGAGAAAGAATAAAAGAATAGAGTCATTAAAATGATCCTTGATGACTTATGTAGTTACTCTCGCATGCAAATAGTTAAAGTACATTCCAAAGATCTTCTTTCAGCATCACGATTCCGAAAAAAGAATTCAGTTTCATTGTTGGCTTGTTAAAATTATCCTACAGCAAACAAATAGTTTAACTTCTTTCTTTGCTTTCGCTGGTTCGTTTCGCTTGGCAAACAAATTTCGAATGGAAAAGATGAAAAAAGTGTAACAGGTATAAAAATAGATTCAAAGAAGAAATAAACTTCCGCATTACGTTAAAAAATCAATTCAAAGCAATTCTTTAAATTGGTGTTTTGAAAGCGACTATATTTCCTTTAGAGTTTAGTGCCTTTGCTTTACCAACTGTTTTATCCTAAAACTGGCGCAATTCAAATTTTTAAATTTGGTTAAGCCTACTGTCCCAGAACTACATATCAGAAAACGTTTATGACGTAGACCACATGCACGCCCCGGAGCAAGAGTGGGATATCGAACTGTTACTCGTGAAGTCTTACTGATGCTCTGAGGTGCCGATAAAAATAAAAAGATTTATTGATTTGAAACTGCTGGAGATATTTTTTGAAAATCAAAAACTTTTTGTCATGAGCACTTATAAAAGAAAAGCAAATTTAACTCTCTTCAAAAAAAAAAAATATATATATATATATATATATATATATATATATATATATATATATATATATATATATATATATATATATATATATATATATATATATATATTAATTTGAATTTTTGGCGTCTTGAATTCAAATTATGTTTTTCGCAATCACGAGCGTGTGTGTTTGTGTAGGCGCATGTGTGTGGGTGCGTGTGTGTGTGTGTGTATGTAGGCATATGTGTTTCTGTCTGTGTGCAGGCATGAGTGTGTGTATGCGTATGTGTGTGTGTAGGAGTGTGTGTTTGTGTCTGTGCGCAGGCATGAGTGTGTGTATGCGTGTGTGCGTGGACGCAACCTGGAGATGGTTTTCGCAAGAGGAGCAGCATCGTCAGGCCAGTCGACGCGACGGTGGTGCTGGCAGAAGGTGCTGGTGGGAAAATAAAAGGATAGGAATTCAAAACAGTCAAGTGAGAACAATAAGCAATCGTGATTGCTCAAAAAAAAAAAAAAAAAAAAAAAACCGAAAAAAATCCCGCCAAACCCACAAGTTTTTAATTTAAACTAGCTGCGTGCCCGGCGTTGCACGGGATACTTAAACAAGAAGTTCTGTCTAGAACTAAACGAGCCTACTTTCCGATATACCAATATCGAATTTCTAGTATCTGATCAGTATTCTCAAAATTAGCTAAAATTTTAAATTATTTCAAACATATTTTTTTTAATATTTTAAGCTGATTTCGAGAAATAAAGTATGCCTCGCTCATCTAAAGAATTAGATACGAAAAACATTAATAAAAGAACAAATAAAATAGCAGCACCTTTTAAACAAAGCAGCTAATTAAATTTTTTCCATCAAAAAACCAATCTTCAACCGCTTTCAAAAAGGAAAAAGAAAAAAGAACTCAAATTAAAAGCTCATTAAAATAATCATATAAAAAAAATCGTTTGTTTTTCCCCTGTTGCCAAAAAATTTTTTTAAGAATTAATTAATGTACTTTCAAAAATAAATAAAAACAATAAAATGTCAACTTTAAGAAATAATTTTCATTGTCGGAAAAAAAAATCGTCTGCGCATATCTTTATGTAGAAACATAAAGGACTCTGAATTTCTCCGCCAAAAACGGAATACATAAATTAAAACTTTAGCTTGAAAATAAAATCAAAACATATTTAAAACAATTATTTCACAGTAAAAATCATGGCTGTAGAGTCAGAGTCCGAGTCCATCTGATTTTGGGACAAAAGAGTTAAGATTCGAGAGCCGAAAGTTTTAAGTTCAAAGACTCGGAGTTGAAATCGGTCATTTCCCCAAAAAGTTCGCAAGTCTGCCAATATTTGCAGAGACGGAGTAGGACTTATTATCTGATACAGGAGTTGGAGTCAGAGTCGAATTTCCAAGAGTCGGAGTCAGCAATTTTTTTTCCGTGCATAAATTTTTGCCAAAGCTACGAAGTCAGATTCAAAGTCGGGAAGTCGGAGTCCGAGTAATTTTCGGGTACAGGACTCAGAGTCGGAGTCGGGAGAAACAAAACTATTGGAGTCGGAGTCGGGAGTAGGTCGTCAAGAGCTATTTCCAACAAAGTTTGTTTGAAGTAAATCCGCCTTTAAGTTCGGAATTTATATTGACTTTCAGTTTCCCCGTAGGCGTTAAGAGATTTGAACTGTTCAAAATTGAACGAAAACTTGTTCAAATCAAAAAGACATTTTCGATACATGTTTTTCATCAAAAGCTTTTGCCTACAAAGTTTGTTTGGAGCCACTTCGCCTCTAAGTTAAAGATTTATTTTTACCTTGAATTTCCCCGTAGGCGCTAATGTTAAGTTTTCTTGAACTGTTCAAAATTGAACGAAAAATTGCTCAAATCAAAAAATGAATTATGGGAATGAGATGTCCTCACCGAGATCTTTCTAACAAAAAAAATTGTTTGAATCGGACTATTCATTCAAAAGTTATTAGGGGGGACAGACAGACAGACCGACAGACAGACCGACAGACATTTTCTCCCATCTCAATACCCTACTTCCCAATTTTTAATTTTTCAATATTTATCTAACTATTTTATTTATTTTTGATTTTTTTTTCTTTGTTTTTCGGGATATTTTTAAGATGCATTAAGCCTCCTTTCATGCTTTTTTCTTCTTTCTCTGATTTTTACTGGGAAAGTAGGCTAAAAATGAAAGAGATGTCCAATTGATGTTTTTCTATTACCTTTGTACTTTTGTAGCCTGCCCCTCCTCCTGGGCGGTTACGTGTGCATAGTTGTGTGTGTGCAGGCTTGTGTATGTGCGTAGACCTGTGTGTATGCACATAGGAGTGTGTGAGTGTGTAAGCGTGCGTGTGTGTAGGACACGGAAGCCTCCAACCAGGAGAAGCGGATATCTCAGGACCGGAGGAGCTGCGCCTGCAGAGGACGGTGGGCGGTGGTGCTGCAGAGGCCCCTGGTCCAAGTTGAAAAAGGAACCGGACATCAAAGACGGTCAAGTGAGGACAATAAGCAATCGTGATTGCTCAAAAAACCAAGAAAATATTGTAAAATAAAATCTATGTGTAAATATTTTGAATGTTCACTCTGTTTAACCCAGTAGTTTGTAAAAAAACATTTAAAAAAAAAACAATTACACACTAAAAATTGTAAAATAACAATCGCTTCTGAAGTACGAGTCCTGCAGTGCCTAGAACGTGGGCAGCAAAGACAGTTTTACAGAGATTGTTTAATCTCGCCAAATGTCACCAATAACTTTGGAATCTCAGTTTTTTGGTTAGATATAGCCAAATCTTTCACCAAGCCTCGTTATTTCAAGATCCATCTCGACCATTTCCGACTATTCTAGAAGAGTCTGTTTTGGGATTTGAAACTATATAAGAAGATCAACCGTCATTTTCAGACATATTTCTTAATCATTTTTAAGAATCAGTTTGTGCCTTCGTTTTGCTTGGAAAGTCATGCAATTTTTTGAGATGCTTCTAAACTATTAAGATTATAATACAAAATATGCATTTGCAATAAACTCTCGATTATTCACGGCTGGGTTCTCCGCGGCCTTTCACCCTTAAAAAAAAAGAAAAAAAAAATTCAGTGAATGATTAACTGATTTTTTTGGATAAATTTCGATAAATAATAAAGATAAGAAGATAAGATAAATGCAGATAATGATACGATAAATGATACACATAGATCATAAGATAATATAAATGCTATGAAGATAAATGCACACATTTTAGCTTTATGAGTGCAAAATCTATTTTTAAACATTCCCAGTTTCTTTCTTCTTCAACCCTTGCAATGACATCAAACCTTCAAAGTGTCACCAACATCTGACATCTTGAAACCTGATTTTTAAATCTACCCCTCTTACTGCTTCAGATCTACACTACTTACTGGCTTTTAGATGTATCGTACTTACTGAAATATACACTACTTACACGCGTAAACGAGTGACCGTACTAGTCTTGAAAATTTTTTTTCTTCTCCCCTGTCTTTGCTGTAACCTACTGCATTTAATCTGTTGGTACGCTTTGTTCGAGCAGGTGTGTAATTCGTTTGTAATAATGCGCGATCCTTTTTTAGTTTATACGCTCAGTTTTTACATACACTGTTATTGATTTAGCTATAGTTTAAATGTTTGCGAGTGTTATTGCTCTTTCCATGCCTTTATGCATTCGCTAGCAATCAGTTTTATCACCGCACCTATTTTCACTATTTCATCACATTTTATGTGCAAAATAATAATTTTCAAGCGAAAGACCATTTTTATTTTCTTTCAGGGCCGTATAACCAGAAAATAATTTCGGAGATGGTTTAAAAATTTTCATGCGGAGCTTAGCGCTATTTGTGCTAATGTTCAAGTTGTCGGGTTATCTATTATGAAAGCGTTTTAATGCAATTGATATACATATGAAAGACATTTGAGTTTTGGAACAATAATTTTCGAAATTTTTAAATTTAACGTTATTTAAATGTCAAACCGAACTTTTCGGCGGGGGAAGGGGTTGAACCCTAAGATCCCTCCATACGGCCCTGTCTTCTTTACCTCTATTTTAGACCTTTTTTCGTGTTATCCGTGATACCTGTGCCACCCAATTTCGTGTACTCTAGTACATGAGCTAATTAATACTAGACTGCATACCTTATTTTTCTCTGTGTGATCTGAATCAAGAGAAGGACAAGATGTTTAAATGTAATGACTTTTATATATTTCACCCAAAATGACAAGTTATCTTGAGAATGACAAACTTTGCACTTAACTTTGCATTTTGACTTAAAGTTTCTAAATTAAAACTTGAGGAGGAAGTATTTCATAGTAAATGTCAAAAGCAGTGCATGCTTATAGTTACAATTTCTAAAAATTATTAAGTTTCATAACCTTTTCTTCAAAAGATTTAATCATAGGCAAAGATTTGTTTTCGATCCTAAATTATGTTTGTACTTAAACTTTTTTTTTTTTTTCACAAAATGAATAATCAATTTTACATGTTTGTGCACAAGCGTTTTAACACAATATGAAAAACTAATTTCACAATTCAGTTTTTAATTTGTAGTTAATAACACATGCCCGATACTTCGAAATTGACCTTATTTTCTTTATTTATCCTTCGAGAAAGAACTTAAAATATGATTTTATCAAATGAAAGACTTCGAACAGGAAAAAATACTTCACCGATTTTATACACTTCAGGAATTGAAAGATATTATAGCGAAACTGAAGTTAATAACTTCGGCTAAGTTTTTGAAGCCACTTGCTGTGCCGCAGGTTATATTGTGCCATCGATTCCTTTTCGTTTGTTTTATAGCAGGTGTTAGTCATAAAGAAAAAATCTAAACAGAGGTCAGAGTTTTAAAAGGTTAACTTTGTTTTTATAGGAAAGTGTGCTTGGTATTAGTTCGACTAAGGTGCGGCAAAAATACATCGAAATATATTGCTTCCATATCAGAAGGGTCTAAGTCCGGAATTCGAATTTTCACATCCTCAAATTCAATATTAATTTTTTTCACAAATTTTCATGGAAAATATAAAAGAAACATACATTAGTAACGATTATTATTGAATTTGGATTCATTTGTTAATTTAATATTTCTTTTATTTGTGAATATTTGTGAGGAAAATTTAGCATTAAATACAATACTGAAACTTCAATTTTGGTATTAACCCCTTTCCATCAAATATGACAAGATTTAAATTGTTTGTATCTGAAGCATTCTTTGCATTTGATTCCATAAAATATAGTTGATCACTTCAATTATTTTAATGCTAGAAAATCACCCGTCATGGTATGAGGGGTGAAAATTGTTTCTACATTTGAACGAAGCAATTGCCTGTTTGGTGATATTTTGATAGTTGAAATTTTAACCGTAACTCCAATGGATCAACCTCAAAACTCCAGTAGATAGCGTTAAGCTGTTGACCACTTTTTCGTATCATCATTCCCCTTAAATGACAGTCTTACCAGTAAAACAGTTAAGTTTCCGAATCCAGTTCAGCCTTGTCACAATAAAGCATTTCCCTGCATGGTCAAACATTGCCAAAAAATATTATGAAATTATCATGCCGTGGCGCAAGTTTCACTGTTGGTGATTACGCGTTACTCGATCATTAGCTCTTATATATATAAGGATTGTTAATTAACAATTCAGCATTTTTATTGCTGATGCATGTTCGGAAAATTACAGATCTGGAATAAACTGAAATGCTGTCAACATTTACTCTTTACAGAGTATATAATTAAACTGACATTGAATGAAAATGAACCGACGGAAAAAAAACAGTGGTTATAGCGTAAATATGAATAATATTCACATTGAAGGATTTTGTTTGACACTGAACGATGACACACTAAAGGATGAAGCCTTTTGTTTGAGCACAAGGAGCTTGGAATGAAATGCAGAAGTAGACATCGTTCAAAACTGAAGTTGGACGTGCGAGAATACAAAGAACTATGAATGCAATAAAACGGGACTTTTCTGTTTCTTAAAATATCGGGGACATGATAGGATACGCCGGATAACCGATTCCGCTTATACCGATGCGCGATACAACGACGTTTTACTGAAAACGGTTAGACAAGTAGAAAAAGATGAAACACTTAAAATAACACTGATGAGATGAGGTGTAGCTTTTCAGAAGTTCTGAAAAGTGGCACGGTTCTCCTCCCCCCCCTCCCAGAGTAAGGACGCACCTCTCCAAATACAAGACGAGCGAGAGTCCCCTCAATAAGAGATTATCCCGAAAAACAGCTCCCTAAAACTTTCAATGGACCCCCCCCCCTTCCCCGGCTCATCATTACGGCACAGGTCATAAGCAGGCGATTGACCCTTCCCCCCCACCCCCCGTAAGAGCCTGGAAGTGGGCTAGGTTTTTTCTGTTTTTTGGTTTCATATGCATTGATTATTTTTCCTTTGACACAACCTCGCTCCCCCCCCCCCTCTCCTCCGGAAAAATTCGAAATGACGGGTCTGTACCACCCCTCCCCGCCTTAGTTGGATAGCCCTGAAAATAAATAAAATAAGCGACCTCCTATTTAAAAAATTGCTCTTTCCTTGTTAACAAAAGTCTCTCCTCGAAGAAATCAAAGTCAATAGAACACCTCATCACATTTACAACAATCCTCGCATTGATGATTATCTCTCATCCTAATATTATTTCCTTGTCAAAACGAAACGCAGCGCACAACTCCAAGAACAACGTTCAAAGTCAATAATCTGTTACCCAAAAATCAAAACACTGCGCACAAGATCCTTACACCTGGAATCTAGGTTCAGCTGATGGCCACCAGAGGTCGAAGTTCAAGTCCGCTTTCCGAGCGGCGGGATTTACCGGCTTTTGGGTATTGCCACAAAATGAAAACGAAACTTGTAAACCTGTTCCGTCTAAACATCAAGATGATTGTTTTCATCTGTTCGATATAAATCGCTCGTCTGTGTTTTAAATAACCCACAAAAATTGTAATGCACTATCAAAGGATAGGGGTACTGCGTTAACCGTGCGCTGTTGCGGAAATAACAGGGAAAATGTCAGACGAATGCTGCATTATTTCCTTAAAACTGATCATTTTTGAGAAACATTATTCTAATTTTATTCTGTTGCTTTAAATGGCAGTTAATCACGGCAGCTTTAGGGAAAATGCAGTATTTGGATAAATTGTATCAAATAGGTTCGCCCCCGGCCATGTCTCTCCTCCACCTACGTTGTCTCCGTTTTATTTTCGTACTACTTTTATAATTAATTCTGTTGCTGTTCCCTAATGATCTATCGTTTCGCTATACTTTTAATAATGCAAGTAATACATTTGCTATTGTATGTATTTTGAAGAATTAATGCACGCGGGGTTTTTTGGAGTTTTTTTTTCTTTCATTAAAAGACAAATTGAGATTGATAGGAATTCGGAAATATACCATTACAGGATTTGCCGCCGTAATCCTATTAAGTTTAAAATGCATTTGGAACTCTACCATTATTGGAATTTTAACAGACAGCAAACATAAATTTGAATGCATATGACACAAGTAAAAAAGTAAAAGGATCTGTTCTTTGACGCAATAGAAAGAAAGAAACTATGAGTCTTCTATATAAATCCTGTAAGGAGATGCACGGCCTTGAGAGAGTTCATTCCTACTTATAGGAGAAAAACGAGGAATTTTTATATGGTGCAAGACCAGTAATTCACATAGCACGTTATTAGCGAAGCAAACCGGCTTCTTTAACCTTTATTTCAACAAGAGGAATTGTTTAATCCCTTGTCCGTCGAAGACTATACCGACATTAAAAATGTATAAAATTGTTCTTGAAATGCAAGATTTCTTTCCTTCTCTGAGATTTAATATATATGTCTGATGAATATGCGAACTATATGATTTTTTTAAAACAGCAATTCAGTGAAATATAAATATTCTAAGAACCATTTGCTGTACCAAAAAAATGAAGGACACCTTCATTAACTATGGAACAGAGATAAAATGTAACTCATAAAATTATTAGATATTAAAGGTTTAGGGTCAAAACTTAGCTAATCCATTATTTCGTGTGGTCAAAACTTCGCATGGACAAAACTTCGCGCGGTCAAAACTCCGCGTGACCAAAACTTCGCGTGGAGAAAACTTCGCGTGAACAAAACTTTGCGCGGGCAAAACTTCGGGTGGACAAAACTTCGCCAATTCATAACTTGCGTGTCTAGAACTTCGCCTATCCAGAACTTCGCGTGAATAGAACTTAGCGCATTTATAACAATGAACTTCCAGAAACATATCATACAAACTTAGCACACAATAGGAATGTGTCTTTTTTGTGTTATTGGGGGGAGGGGGGGATTGATAAATGATTTCCAGGAACGCATTAGACACACACTATACAAAAACCTAATTTTTCATGAGGAATTACTTGATTGCAATTTAATTGCGTAAATCCTAAATGAATTTAAGTATATCAAGTTAATGAAGTAATAAATTGATATAAATTTGAAGATTGAATTGAGATTAATTGATCACTTTTCCAAAAACGATTAATTGGTTTTATAATAACAATTTAATGTTCTATAGCTAACTAACTGAAAAATTTTTGTTGGTTAAAAATTTTGTATTTCATTTTAATTTTTTCATCATTTACTTTTAATCCTATTTTAAAACTAGTTTTTCAAAATTTGTGAGTAATATTCCAAAGTAATCCCCCCCCCCCCTTTCCTTCCCAACTTGCTTTCCGCGGTGTTACTCATTATTCGCTCGTCTCTCCATTCAAGAGAGAAATTGAATGATCGAAAATTTTTTTTTCGAAATTTTAAATCCTAATTATGCGGAGAAGATGTTGTATGATATATGGATACATGAAAAAAATAAAACAAAAAATAAAATATTTAAGTTAAGAACTGCCACAAGAGAGATGAATTTTAGAAATTTAAGTTTTTTTAGCAAAAGTAATCTTAAATAAATTTTAACATACAGTATATAGGGATAAAGTTGGGCCTTTTACCACTAGTCGTTATAATGGAATGGTCTTTATAATCTGTGGTCGTTACAACGAGTGTCGATTGTTTATGTAATTTAAAGATGTTTTTCACATTAAAAAAAAAATAATTTAATTTTAAGAAGTTTTATTTCAGATGCGAAAAGTAATACATGCTCGACTGCGTGAAGTTTTGCTCAGGCGAAGTTTTGACCGCTCGAAGTTTTGTCCAGGCGAAGTTTTGTCCAGGCGAAGTTTTGTCCCCGCGAAGTTTTGTCCCCGCGAAGTTTTGACCGCGTGAAGTTTTGTCCACGCGAAGTTTTGTCCACGCAAAATTTTGTCCACGTGAAGTTTTGATCGCGCGAAGTTTTGTTCACGTGAAGTTTTGACCGCGAAATTTTGTCCACGCGAAGTTCTGATCGCGCAAAGTTTTGGCCGCGAAGTATTGTCCGGCTAGGTTTCGGCCGCAAAGTTTTGACCCATTACCGATATTAAGATATTGCCCAAGGATGTAGTGGGACCGGAAACCGCCGGAACGATATTATGTGTGTATTTTGCTACTAGACGGAACGCCGCTCCATTACGGAATGTTATTTTCAGCATTACCCCTATTTTTTTTATTTAAAAATCCTGATGTTTCTCTAAAGAAGATGGATTTCACTCAGTGTAAAACTTAATCTTCCCTAAAATAAGTATATTTCAAACATTTTTTGCACAATGTTCTTTTACTACGCATGTACGGTGAAAGTATGACTTCATTAGCTCTCGAAAAAATGGAAATTTAGAAATTCATTTAATAATTAAATTATTAAAATGCATAGGAATAAAAAAACCAGGGTAACCCAATAGGAGGTTATGTGCCCTCGAGTTTGTTAGGTGTTTGGTACTGTTTTTTACTTTCTATAATAGTAACCAATAAATAATGCATAATTTTTTAGAACATAAGCGTCAAAAGTAATATTAATGTATAGCCGTTTTACACAATCATATTGTACATCAATACATATTCATCCACATGTTCATTTCGCACTGAGGAAGGAGGCTATTGCCTCCGAAACATGTCGGCGTTTTTAAACTTTTTATCCTTTTTGTACTTTTAAACGTTGTTCTATTTTTAGCTAATTTACCTTTCACAAAGCTATCGCTTTTCAATCATATTGTATAGGATTTGATCAATCCCCTCCCCTTTCTAGCGTTGAACAAAGCGCGACGACAATAATAAAATAAAAAAAAATCTTCATTAACTCGTTTCTGAAAGAAATAAAAATGATGACCCACAATTACATGTTTGTAAAAAATTACCTAACCAAATGAGCATATGAAATCGAGTTTTTCACTTCACCAATAAATTAAACTAAAAAACTTTTCACTGCTTTTTTTTTTTTAGTAAACATGATATCAGGTAAAAAATAATCAATTATGCAAATTTTAAATAACCAACAATTAATTCGACTAATTAAAAAATTGCTCTTTTCATACATTAACACATAAGGAAGAGTGCATTTGCTGAAAATGTAAACAGTAAAAACAGCGTTCATAATGCAAAAATTTTGCAGAATTTGCAATATTGATCTTTACTAACATTATCACTTATAACAGGGCTGTCCAACATGCGGCCCACCAACACAAATTGTGCGACCCGTATAGATTTTGACATACATCGATGTTCACATTCCTGCCTTTGTAAAGAAGGCGAACCCGGCCTCAGTTTTCTCATTGAAATTTAAAATTGTTTTATAATCCTTCTGTTTCATTGTTTTATAATTAATAATTAATTACTATTAATTGTTATTGTATAAGAGGTAGGAAGCAGGGCCGCGCCAAGCCTGATCGGCGCCGTCGTGCAAATGTCTTTTGAGCGCCTTTATGCTCTGGCGTTCAAGGAAAATATAGTTGACACCTGCTGGGAGGTTTGTAGACAAATATAAAGTGGAAAAAAATACTTTTGGCATTTAGTTTATACAAAAAATAATGTGTCGATATTTAATTTCGCAATTTTGTGTACGTTTTTACTTCATATCTCGAAATTATTTTGAGTTCATTATTTTGAGTTTTGCTAATAATGCGTTTTGGAAGAAGAAAATATTTCAATATCTAATTTAAAACCACTTTGAATATCTATCTAATCTCTAAGTGAGTTAGATGAATAATTAATAAAACTTTTACACTTGTCAAAACATAACAACAGGAGCATGTGGCGCAACTAAAAAACAGTTTTAGAGGGCATAAATTGAAAAAAAAAAATCTCTTTTAATAAGAGGGGTCCAGCGACTCTCCCCGGAAAAATTTTGAAATTTGTAGTTTGAAAAGCGCAATTTTAGACGGTCTTTGGTGGTGTTATGGGGAAAAAAGGTACAAGGCGCTCTGCGGTTTATAGAAGTTGAAGCCTCAAAACATGATTGTACAGGTCATATTTATTGACGTTAGAATAAGGAATGGAACTCTGGGATTCTACCCGATCGTTTTTTTCTTTGAAAAATAGATAGAAATCAATTCCCCTTTTCTCCCCTCCAATTTTTCGAAATTTAACAAAAACGCAATTAAAGACAACTTTGAAGATTTTTACAAGAAGGGAATTCTGGAGCTCCCCCCCCCCCTGATTTTTTTTTTCAAAATTAGAGTCCTAAAACCCTAAACAGTATTTTATGATATTAGGAGAAGTGGTTCAGAGGCTATTCTAACTTAAATTTTTTATAAGTCTTTTGAAAAACCTACTTTTAGATGTTATTTCAGGAATTAGGTTCGGAGGCCCTTGTCCGAGTATTTTCTGAAAATGAATCTTAAAAACGTAATTGTAAGTCCATATTTGGTAACATTAGGGCTGGAAATCTTTCGAAATTGAAGCTCTAAAAACGCAATTTAAGTGATTTTCGAACGGAGCTTCAAGCGATGTTGTTTCGTATTCGGAAGCTTTCAAGCTTTCTCGAAATTGAAGATCTGGAAACGAAGTTTCAGATGCTCCGTAATGCATTTACCGGGGAGGGGGGGGTCGATTCAGCAGAGTAACATTTTGAAAACTTTCTCATTTTCAGGCGAACTAGGGGAAAAAAAAGAAATGGGACGGAGGGGGAGTAACTGACCGATTTGTAGCAATTAAAGTTTTAGCCCAACATCATAATTTTTTCCTTATTATAATCACTTTGTTGGACGCGTTCCCCCCCCCCCTTTCAGAAGTAAATATTTTTGAAAAACATTCAACTAAGCATTCTGGAGGGGAGGGGGTACGGGGCGGTGGAACCAAAGGGGTGTCCTCTGGACCCTTACCCCCCCCTCTGGTTGCGCCACGGAACAGGAGGTTACTGATTATATTTTTGAATTAAAGGATGACATTGCAGAGGATATTCCGCCTTAAAATCTGAAACTGAAACTTGCCGCTAAACTTTAATTTAATACACAAATAGTTGAAGAAAAAGGGAATGGAGGAATTGAGTAATTATGGTCAAGTCGTTGCTTTTCAGAACTAAAAAGTTAATCTAAATTATTGTCTACATAAAATGCATATTACGCACAAGTAAATAAGATGCAAATGTGCTTACCGTATTTTTTAATATATGATGACATAATTCACTGGAATTAACAGAGACAGTAGTTAAAAATCACAAAAAGACATATTGCACAAATTATAATATAACATGTTCACCGCAAGAACCAAAATAGGGAATAGCAAATTTCTTGCTCTGCTTCGTATGCTCAACCCTGCGAAATTATAAACATACCGAAAGAACATTCATGGCTCCACATATGAAGAAAAATGCCAATGTGTGCATTAATTAGCATCATGTGTTTTCAGTGTAAAAGATTGCGCTTTTAAATAGCATATTCAGACACAAGGCCATTTTTTTCCCCTTATAGATAGGCAGCAAGGAGGATTGTTTGTTTTAATGAGCAGAATAATTTGACAGGTACTTTAATAGAAAAATGAAAAATTCAATTTTATTTATTTGGTTGAAGATTCCCCCCTCCCCTCCTATTTGGAGCATTTTTGATTGGTAGAGCTCGTCGCCGTTTTGGCTCTGGCGCCGTCGTGCGCCACACGACCTTGCACATAGGGACGGCGCGACCCTGGTAAGAAGTTATTGTTCAACTTTTTCAAACTGCGGCCCGCCAGGTGATCAGTGACCGGAATTCTGGCCCGTGGGCTCTTAGCAGTTGGACAGCCCTGACTTATAACGACGTCTGTGACATCGTAAAAAGAAAAAATCTTTTTTAAAACCCAAAGGAATATAGGGACTGGAATTGTCCCAGTAATTAACAGAGAGTAGTAAAAGCTATTATGTTTTTTCACTTCATTCTCCAAGTAAAATACAAGACAGATATGAAATTGACTGAAAAACAACTTTTCACTTAACTTGATTAGAGAACCGAGAATTGAAGCAATACTAAATTAAAAACAGATTACAATTTTTACAACAATTTAATTAATGAAGGAAAATTATTTTCCCAAGCATACAAATTAGAATGATTTTAGTATAATAAAATGTTCTTAATATTCTACGAAATAACTTCTGCTTTGATGTTCATTCTATTTTAAATATTTAACACGTCAAAAAGTTATTTTCATTGAGTAATTATAAAATCGTTTTTTCTCATTTTCAAATACTTTCAGTTTTGCTATCACAATGCATTGTCGCAAAATGTGCATATGTCACAAAAATGGTAGAATCGATAGCACTCTGTGACATATTGTAATGCTGCAATGCAGAAGCTTAAAAGCAAATGGCTTTTCCAATAATGAAAAGGCTTTATACCAACAAAAAGCGATAAGAGGAAAAATTATTTTTCAGACAGCTAATTATCGTAACTTATGCTAAGGAAATAATACCGCTTCATTTCTCTGAAATAATTCTGCATAATGTTGGCCATGGATCTGAAATAGTATTCATTGATCAGAAATATTATATTTATATAGATCAGAAATATTACAATTATACTGATCAGAAATATAATTGTAATATTTCAAAATATTTTAAAGCAGAGATTATTAAAATGGTCGATGCAGTTTTTTAAACAGAGAAGTGTTTCGAAAATTTGAAAAATGCAAATTAAAACCCGACTACTTGGTACAGAACGTACAAAATGCAGCAAACAACCAGGGCCCACGAGATGTCAAGTCAGTCTGATAGGAAATTAGGGACCGTTCCCTTCAGAGGACCCAGTTCGGTTCGGAATTGCAGTAGTATAAATTTAACAAGTTTTATGGGGTGGGGGGGGGGCACTAAATTGACAAGAGGCCTGCCTTGGCTCTCGGTGGCCCTGAAAATAACGCTGACAGCACAATTCTTTATTTACTTCACACATTCACAGTAACTCATAAACTAAAATGGTTAAATAGTAGAATTTATAAAAATAGTTCTTTCGTTACTTAAGCAACGATAGGCACATGCGCTCGTTGCAGACTTACTTAATTTGCTAACTATCCGCGGTTCCCGTGTCGCCCTATTTTTTTTTTTTTTTTTTTTTGTCAGCTAAAAAGATAAAAAGAGTCTCGAAGTTTGTGCCACAATGCTGTAAAGCAAGTCTTACGCAAGAGCCAAAGAACCACATCACTTTCACTTGATATAAAAAGAGTTCAGTTTGCCTAGACGCAGCTCTCTGATCTAACTTGACCTAACTGCCCTTAACCATGCTTGAATGTTCCTAGTTTTTAATTCTCATCGTGTTAGTTAGGATTCTATATTTCTTATATCCATTTGTTGATTTACTATCTTAGAATAAAGCTGAAATAATCAAATAAGTACAGCTAAATAAATAGATATAATAATAACACATTGTTCTAGTATTTGTATCGACTCGGTTCATTGCGTCAAATGTCACGTTCCAACAAATCCACATGAGTCTATTCCAGTTCATCCGGTCAAGGGTCCATTCCTCCTCTAGATCTCTATCCATCATCGCGTTTTTAGAATCATCTATCAAATTCTTTTCAGGTCTTCTTCGTTTCCTTTTTTGATTTGTTTCATAATTAAAATTGCAATGTTGGAAGTCTTTCATCACTCATTCTTTTAACATGACGATGATAAATTATATTATTATTATGGGTTTGTTTTTCGTTTTTTTTTTTTTTTTTTTTTTTGTTTTTTTTTTTTTTTAAGATCATCTAATATAGTTTCCTTTATTTTCATCATTTTTAAAAATAGCAAAATATTTCCAACAATTTCAACAAGCGGCACTTTATGAAAAATATTTAAAAACCAAATTTCTGATGATCAGTTAAATTTACAGGAATTGCAGTTTCAATGTACTGAATTTCACACCTGAAAATTTACTACAATGTTAAATACAAAAAGTTAAATTTAGAATCAGGGTTTAGTTTGCAATGGAACTTACGGGAGTTCAATTCCTACACTTCTTTTCAATTTTAGGTAACTTTTAACATGTTGAACGGGATTCTGACTAGTATTTATGCATTAAAATAGGTTTTGATGGTTGCAGGGCTCCTGCACTTCTTCTGTCGGAAATTAAGCCCTGCTTAGCACGAATATTCAATCCAGATTTTTAGAAAACGGAAATTTAAAATTTATCTATTGATTAAATTAATAAAATGTATAAGAATACAGCTTGGAGTCAGGCCCGGCTCTAGGGGGAGGCGACCTTGGTGGTTGCCTAGGGTGGCAGACTTTAGGGGCGGCAAATTTCGAAGTTGAAACATTTTTTTAAAAGTATGAATATCTGTTTCGCGATAAGATATTCAATGCTAAAGAAAAAAAAATAGATAGTGTACCTACATGAAAAGCAGTTTGGAATTCAATTTTGGAGGCAGCAAATTGCAGATTTAAAGAAGTCTTTTGAAAATATTAATATGTTTCAGTGTCATAAGATGCACTACTTTAATGTTAAAAAAGATAATTCAAGGTGTATACCAGTGCTTGGTTATGCAAAACCCAGTTTGGAATTTAACTAGAAACTCACTTTAATTTTGAATATTTTACTATTATTTCGATTTTATTAATTTTTTATTATTTTATATATTATATTATTCAATGTGGGGGGCGGGGCGGCACTTGTCACTATCGCCTAGAGCGGCAGAACTACTACAGCCGGCCCTGCTTGGAGTGTTTGTTCCCTTGAGAGGTTACTGTGATTTCTCAAAAATGTCCCTATTCGGAAAATTTGGACACGGCATTGCAATGTTACAACTTTTTAAAAATAATGCTTAATGTTCGTTCTGATTAAATGTAGGTATATGTCCAAGTTCGTATGCGTGGGCTGATACGGGGGGGGGGGGGGGAGTCGTGCAGGTAATAACCCCTTAAACCGTCGACAATATTTTCCATTCATCATCACTGTATGTGGTCATAATTTAATAATTGCATACGAGATGGATGGATGTAGAATATAGTGAAAATATATTGTTACACAATGCGTTCAAATACTTCTTTACTAATAATAAAGCGGAAAGTCTCTCTGTCTGAATGTCTGTAGGATGTCTGTGACACGCATAACGCCTAGTAGACCGTTCGGCCAATTTTCATGAAATTTGTCGCAAAGTTAGTTTGTAGCATGGGGGTATGCACCACGAAGCGATTTTTTGAAAATTCGATTTTGTTCTTTTTCTATTTCAATTATAAGATTTTCCAGAGCAAAATTATCATAAGATGGACGAGTAAATTACGAAATTATCATGACGTGGAATGGGAGAGCGAATGAACATAGCCAATTGGCGAGAAATTCGTCATCCATTATTTGTAAATATACAGGCGAACCGAAAGACCTTTTAATTTTCAACTAAGGGCAAAGCCGTGCATGTACGACTAGTTATGAATAAAGTGTAAGTGTTTCCGTACTTTTTTAAATCAATTACTTGTTTATTTAAGTAAATATTTGAAATAATGCTTCCTTTCACTGCTTCTGACATTAGTCTAAAATATTTATGCCATGCTAGGCGCCTTATCCCCCCCCCCATAAAATGCTAGTCTCTATACTCCCCTGCTTGTATGTCATGATTCGGAAAAATATTGGAGCTTCATTTGATTCACTGGGAATCCACCCCCTCCCCCAACAAAAAAATTAACCCCTCCTGATAACAGACACTTTTATTAGAAATTTATATATAAACTACAATCCGTAATTAATCACAAAAATTTCCATCTTTCGAATTTCACCCTAAGAATTTGAGGAAAAAGAATGGCGTAGCAGAAAATAGAACAAAATAACGGTCTAAAAAAAAGTTAAAAACACAATAGCACAACAAAGACATAAAACACATGTTTCCGATCCCATAACAAAGGCTAAAACACATTTCGCCACAACGTACAACTTGAGCTTTTATTCCCGAGTTGCATGCTCACGAAACTTTTATGTACCTCCATTATGCCAATTTGGCGGCACGGATTGGTGCTTCCCAGCCGACACGATTTCCAACAGGTGAGGCATAATTGCAGGGCCGTTAGTTTTGGGAGTTAAAGGGCAAGTGAAAGGGTTGTCGGAGGGTTTTCCTCATAAGATTTGGAAGCTTCAGAGAAGATCAAAGATGATCACGTTATAACCATCATGTCGCTGAAATCTCAAAATTGTGCAAATAAGTACATGTGTATTTAGAAATAGGGATGTACCAATTTGTCACACACATACACCTAGATAACGAAAGTGACGAAGATTTTTGGCTAGATGAGCATTATCTATTTCTCCTGAAAAAATGTCAAAATAAATAAGAAAGTTATTATTTATTTGATAAAGTAGTACGTTGTTCTGCCTAGTCATTATTAAATACTTTTGTTGCTAGTAATATGTCCTTCTATCGTAACATAAAAAGAATAATCAACATTAAAACGGAAGAGCTATCTTGTTATGAATTCCTTGTACTTACGCAAGCAAAAGATGAAGTTTTAAACGTTAATAACATTAGAAAAGAAAAGATTTCTTTTAAAAAAAAGAAAGAGACTGTGTGTAACACTGTTGTGATTTTCATGCTTTCGAGTTAAGTAAGTTATTATGCGCAAGCTGCACTATACAATTAAATAAAATCCTGTAGTTCAATAAGAACTATTTCTATATTTCTAAACAACATATACCCAATTTAGCCCACGAATTCTTTTTCTCCCAACCGTATTTGTTTATGTGCTGTTATCTTAATTGTTGTGAATATGTCACAAGCATTCTATAAAATGCCTAATATGAGACGTGTCGGCATTTTAAGAATGTTAATGCAGAAGGCATTGTATAAAAGGCCTGATACGAAAAGTCGACACTACATAGAGTGCCTGATTTGAAAAGCTGGCATTAAATGGAATGTCTTATGTGAAAAGCCGGAAAAAAAATAGAATGTCTGATATCCAAAGCCGGCATTAAATACAATGCTTCATATGCAAAGCCGGCCTTAAACAGAATGTCTGATACCAAAAGTCGGCAATAATGGAATTTTTTTATACGAAATGCCGGCATTAAATAGAATGTCAGGTATGAAATGACAGCTTTAAATATAATGCCTATATAGTAGATAGCCGGCATTATTTATAGAATGTCTAGGCATTGAATAGAAGCGGTATTCATTCGTTGTCGGAATATGTATTTTCTAGGTTATTTTAACAAACGTATAATTTCCGTCGCAGTTAATATTATTTTATTCGCCAGCCTTTACAACAATGACTGCTTAATGAAGTCACATGTGTATGGGCGTTAAATATGCATTTTATTTACACAAGAGCCGAAATTTCGATTTCGTCGTTGGTTTATTACAATAATTTTGAGGAACAATAACACTTTAAACACTTTTTAAACATCTGCACAATTACGGTAAAGAGAAACGGTTGTTTTCAAACTCCGCCTGTTTGTTCAACCTTTGACCCAGATATTAAAATCAAAATATGAGATAATAAACACGTTAAGTTTTACAGAATTGTAAATGCGAAAGTGTGTTTCCTCTTGTAGCAATTTTGAGAAAAAAATGAGTAAAGGTTAAACGAAAAGAGCGACCTTTTGCAAGCATCGATATAGAAGAGCTGTCACAGAGAAGATGAACTTTCCAAATATGAATAAACTTGGCTTTTCAAAATAGCCAAGTTTATTCATATTTGTACTTTAAAGAGAGGCGGGAAAGCAATTTCGCAATTTTGTGTTATTTGGAAAAATGAAATTATAAAGCATCATTAACTGCAAGCGTTGAAATGTAAAATAATTAAATAAATTCTTGTTTAATTTCTTGTAAATTGTAAAATTTTAATGGAAGCAATGAGATGAAAACACGGTTAATTGTAGTGTTGAAATATACACTGGTGTGCAAAAATTAAGGACGAGACGGTTTTTTCAATATAACTTTGTACAAAAGCTTTCCAAATCAACACATTTAATACCGTAAGATCCCCAATATGTAAGGACATGTGTAATGTAAGCAACACTTACTAAAAGAGAAATCAGAGGGATAAAAAGAAGCTTTATTGAAAAAGTAGCATGGAGCGCAATGCGACTGAAGGCCGAAACATCCCTGTGATGGGTGTCCAGCAAGAAACATCCGGTCTTTAGTAGGGGAAATGATCTCCCCCGACTGCTAGGCAGGTTTCACAGCGTCTGCCCATGCTGAGAATGAGGGTGTCAATGAGTTGTTGACGCATTGTTGCCCATTCGTCTTGCAGCGCCAATCGAAGCTCCCGAATCGTTACTGGTGGTAAGGTACGAGCTGCCAAGCGTCTGCCTAGAAAATCCCATATATGCTCGATGGGATTCAGATCCGGAGATCGTGCCGGCCAATCCATACGTTCAATATCCTCACTCTCTAAGAGCGGTTCGGCAGCTACTGTGCGATGACCATGGTGTATTGTCGTCCATGAAAAGGAACTGCGGACCCATAGCGCCTCTAAAAGGACGCACATATGGAAGAAGAATCTCGATACAATAACGGGTCCTCTTGACTGAACCTGTGTCAAAGATGTGAAGGTCTGTACGACTACCAAGCATGATGCCTCCCCAAACGAGAACACCGCGACCTCCATACCTGTCCCTTTCAATGATGTTCGAGGGATGATTGCGGCTTCCCCGCTCTCTCCAGATGAGTATGCGATGAAAATCGCTACTCATACTGAATCTGCTCTCATCTGTAAAGAGTACTCGTCCCCATTCATTGTCTCTCCAATTCCGGTGTTCCCGGCACCACAGAGAACGCCTTCTCCGATGAGCCGGCGTTAGAGGTACACACCGTATAGGGCGTCGTGCAAACAGACCACCACCGTGCAATCTTCTGGCCACGGTAAAACGCGATATCGGTCGTCCAGTCGCCTGTGTCGTGTGTCTAGCGATTTCTCCCGCTGTCTGCCGCATGTTTCTTCTAGCCTGTAAGACAATATACCGGTCATCTGCGGGTGTGGTTCCTCGTGGACGACCACTACTGAACCCCCGGATAGCTGTTCCTGTAGTTTGAAATTATCTCCAAAGTCGTGAAACGATGCTGTGAGCAATTCCGAACTCTGCAGCCACACTTGTCACACTGCGGCCTTCCTCCAACTTCCCAATGATTCGACCTCGGGTAAAAGCATCCAGATGTCGTCTAACAGATTGATTATTCGCCATTTCTCGCTGAGGCAGCAACTCGGTGTGATTTTAACTGCTATACGGCGTGCAATCTCTTTGCCAGAAATACTGATCTTACACCGACAACATGCTTTATACTACTCAGACACTCCCCCATTACGTCTGCCTTTATATCTGCGCATGTGCTACCGTACACCACCTTACTTAATCTCCTGATTGGTCTTTCTGTCCGGTCTGCCTCTTCGTTCAGCTGATAGGCTAATTTTTCGACTTCGTCCTTAATTTTTGCACACCAGTGTATATTGAAAGAATACTTCACCTAATTTTTACGGCTTTTATAGTCATGACTATCATTAATTAATTTCAGAAAAGTTGCAGGTCTTGAACTAAAAGTGCAAATAATGTTGATGATAAAACTGCTAAGAGTTGTTCTGAGAACACAGGGAAACTTGAAACATTTTCGATTCATGGAATTTTCGTGAAAAAATACCTTTTCATTTAAAGCTGAAAAATTCTGTGTGGTTGTGTTTAAACCAGCAACAGAAAATAATATAGGGTAGACCGACCAGTGAATAAACAGTTAAGCACAATTTCATTTTTTAAAAATCCTAGTAATTTTAAATTCTATACTATATAGATCGTGATAGTTAAAACATTTTAATTGATCTATGTAAATATCTCTAAAAAATCGCGGGAACTTAAATGGTACCGCTTCCGACTTTTTTAGGTGTTTAAAGAAAAAATGGCACAACGACCCAATGAATGAACACCTTGAACCAGTAAATGAACACAAATTTGTCCAGTGAATGAACATGATAAATTTTGATTCAAAAGAAAAACTAAGTTTCTTTGAGATCTCTCTATCTATCTATATAACTATCTATATCTATTTATCTATCTATCTATTTATATAACTATCTATATCTATCTACCTATCTATATCTATCTTTTTATGTCTCTATCCATCTATCAATATACATTTCTATCTATTTTTCTATCTATCTACTTATCTGTATCTAACTATCTATATATTTATCTATCAATCTATCTATTTATATATCTTATCTATCGATCTATCTATATATCTACTTCTCTATCTATATATATATATATGTATACTTATCTGTCCACTTATCTACTTATCTATATACTCATCTATCTGCTATATGTCTATCTACCCAACTATCTACCTATTTATCTGTCGGTACATCTAAATATCTACCAATCTATTCTCCTAATCAATCTATTTATCTATCTATCTACCTGCTTTTTTACCTGTCTATCTATCTACCTATCTATATACTTATCTATCAGCTATATGTCTATCTACCCAACTATCTACCTATTTATCTGTATGTACATCTAAATATCTACCAATCTATTATCCTAATCAATCTATTTATCTATCTATCTACCTGCTTTTTTACCTGTCTATCTATCTACCTATCTATCTCCTTATCAATATATCTACTTGTCTATATATCTACTATCTATCTCTATATCAGTCTCTCTACCTAGCTATCTATCTCTATATTAGCCTCTCTATCTACCTATCTACCTACCTATTCTATCTCTATATTTATCTACCTATATATCTATTACCTCTTATTTTTTATATATCTATCTCCTATATCTTCCTCTATCTATTTATCTATCTATATACAAACATACATACATATCTACCTATCTATTCTCTCTCTTTGTGTGTGTATATATATTTCTATTTCTCTATCTCTCTATCTACCTGTCTATCTATCAAGAGAGATAAAGAGATAGAAAATGAGATGTAGGTAGGTAGGTTAATATACAGATAGAGATATAGATAGATAAAAAATAAAACTCGGTAAAAAGTGCATTGTTTGGAAAAACAAAAATAAGTAAATTATAAAATATATAATGAAATACATAAATAAATAAGCATATAAAACTTATCTACATTACAAAAAAGTACAAATATGAAATTATCTCAAAGAAACTTCAAATTTCTTTTTAAATCAAAAGAAATTTTGCCATTGTTCATTCACTGGGTTTTCGCAATTTTTCGTACCCAGTGACTGAACACCCCTCTACCTGAAAATCTACGCATTCTGCATTGACTGAAACAATTTAAATCCATAGCCTAAATATGTATGCTTAATTTGTGTTTCGTAGAGTTAAAAAATAAAATTTATCGATAAAAATAATAAGTATCAAAATAATTGCTAGCACGAAACCAGCCTTATTATTTTGAAAGAGAGAAAGAACGATTCACGGCAGTAAAAATTTCAAGTTTTTTTCAGGAAAAAAATGCGCATCCAAAGTAACCAATCAGGTGTCAGATAGCTTAGAATATCAATAAAGAACGCTTTTGTGGTGAATTTATTCAGAAAAAAAATTTTGGTAGCTTATTTTTTTAAAAAAATGACGCACTGTTCATTCACTGGGTGGTGTTCACTCACTGGTCGGTCTACCCTAGTTGCGAATAGATAGAAGAATTTGACGTAAGAAGAAACATGAAAGATATTTAACAAGTCTCATCAAACACACAAAATATTTCTTCAATAATGTCACATTTTTGACGCAATGTGCTTTTCATATTTCTCGTCTAGGTTTGAGTCGTTGCGAGGTGTATATATCCGGCGCAAAGTTCTGTTTTCTTCATTTCAAAGTGTTAACGGCACACAATTTACTGCATTTAAAATAATAGTAGAGAATACTGGGGACATTTGATCTCTGGGGATACATGATTCCATAGCCAAAAATGTACCAAAATCATTAAATAGAGATTTGAAACCTGAGAATTACGTTAAAGTTATACTTGTACATAAAATCTGGCAACACTTTGTTTTTTTCAGCCATTTTGTTTGTGAAAAATTATCATATAAGCTTTGTGCTACAATATGATTAAGGTGAAAAAACAACGTAAATAAAGCACAAATATTCGAGAAAATTTTTCTCGACTATTTGTGCTTTATTTACGTTGTTTTTTCACCTTAATCATTTTGTTTGTGTTCAAGGAATGACTGTCAGAATGTGTCAAGGGAAACTTTTTTTAGGAAAACATTCTGAAGTTTACATTATTCAATATATACAATTTAAAAAAAATATTGAAGTGTGATGTTAAAGTATAGACAGTCTTTTATAACTGAGACATATTTTTAGTAAATTGCCACTGATTGTTAATAGTATAACAAGTATGTTTGTAAAAATCGCATATTAGGGATACTTGATCCCTTTCTTTAGAGGGATACATAATCCCAGGGATCAAGTATCCATAATGACAATATAAACACACTGAAAACAATATAATTGTTGTTTACTTAGTTGACATTAACTTTAAACATTCAAAACCATATTAACATAATAAAATTTATTATAGTATGAGTGATAGATTTACATAGCCACTGCAGTAAATAGGGTAAACAATAAAAATATCAGTTCGCACTTGTAACCCACATAACACCTCAAATATCTAAACATAAACTAACTCGACTGATGAGTTGTGTTTTGATCACCCAAATGAGCTTGAACAAGTTGAAACAAATGTCAAATCCTTGTTTGAATGAAAAAAAAAAATGATTTTGCTATTCTTAGATTTCATCAAAAACGTTAGTTGCCTATTATGTAGACTCATTAGCGAATAGAATGCTAAGTTGGATTTCTAGAGTTTAAAAAGGTAACATGCTTAATCAATCTGTTTTTCCTGAAAACTTGACAAAAGTGTAGTAAATTGTAGTGAATGTGTTAAGTTGCACACATCCAGATGTGTTGAGCAGAACTTTAAGAACTACAACAAACGAATTGTTCATTTGACTTTTCAGGTTTTGAAAACATATGCTAGGCTTTCCATTCTTTTCTATAAGTATGCTGATGCTTACACTTTTCATCCTTCTATTTTAAAATTGTGCAATTGATAAAACTCTTTAATTTTACTATTTCATGACAAAAAGCAAATAAGTTGATTTTTGTGCTTGTCATCCTTTTTCTTTTTTTATTTGTTGTAATTTTAGTTTCATTGCACTGCTTTAAAAAAAATTGTTAGCTTTATTTATGAAATATCTTGTTCACAACTGTATTAGAGAATAAGTTACGGATCAAAAGCATCATAAGCTAATTTAAGTTGTGTACATTTTTTTTTTACAAATGTCCTTGTGGAATTTAAAACAATGTTATTTTGTGTTCACTTTATTATAATTTAATAAAAAAATAGAACTAGAGTTATTTTTTAGAAATATTATGTAGTAAACGTTATGTTAGCTATGTAAAATAAATAGTTATGTATGTAAAATCCATAAAAAAAGCTGATTTAACGAAAGGTTTACATATTTTCTCAGTCGGATCAAGTGAATCCCCATGAAGGGATCATGTATCCCTTGATATGGGGATACATGATCCCTTTATAAAGTTATTGAAAAACATTTTTTACCAAAACTATCTGTTTAGTTTCAACTAAAAAAATACTATCAGATAGAGGAAAAAATTATCTTTCTTCACGTACTTTTTTTGAAACAAACTGATAACTTGCAGCAGAAAAATTGAAAACTAAAGTGGGGATCAAGTATCCCCAGTCTCCCCTATCCAATCAATTTATTAGTTTGCTTTTACTTAATATGTTTGGTTTAGTTTTTTTTTTTTTTTTTCAGACCCATGAAGATGCCATTCATATTTGCTAAAACGCCGATTTTTAAATAGGATTTACACCATATTTAAACATATCAGGTTAATTTTACAAGTTACGAAAATGTAAAAACACAAAAAGATAATGTAAGCGATAAAAAATCTATTTACTTTTTGAGGTAAAATTTTCATTCTGTACCCTGGAGTGAAAAATATTGTAATCACTATTATTATTGTCGTTGATTAAAAAAGGAATAATCCTGTTTTGAGGTATATATTTCGCTAATTAGGGAATAAAATGAACAAAACGATTTGCGTTGAATGCTCTTAATGGAATGTTTTGTATGCTTATCTGCAACTCTCACTAAACTGTTATAAATATGTAATTTACTAAATTGCTTTTGAATTTTTCAGCCTGTCTTTCTTCTTTCCGTCCACGCACACTTCTCTCTTTTTTCATGAAATTTCTTCGTATTTTGGTGTCTGACATCATAGTTTATGAATTTCTCGAAATAATACTAATTAAATGATGATGCACAATTGTTCTCGGTTATCGCAGAACAGGTTCAAGTAGATCTAAGAGAAGAAGCTTGCATATGAAGGAAAATCGTATTATTTGATGCCTTTGAAAAATACTATGACAACGAAAACAAAGAAATATGAGTTAAAGGTCATGTCTTCAAGGTTATTTGGCATTAAGGAAGCATGTCTATTTTATTTGATAATCACAAGTTGCCGAAAGTTTTATTTAAAGTAATTTTCAAGCGCTCTAATTGGCAAATGAGTTTATCTTGTTTGAATTATTAAGGGGTTTGAAATGGTGTAGAAATTAAAAATGTGCAACGTTTTCACTTTTTTCAGGTCCCATTTCGAAAATTTTTTTACATATTTTATTTGCAATTGACAAAGAACACAACAGTATTTTAGGCGAAAAAACTACAGTTTTCCTCCGAAAAGCAATGCTTAAAAATGGAGCAAAAATTTTGAAAACTTGCAAAATTTCCTAGGATTACATTTAAATGAAGTTATTAAAAAAAACTCTATTTATAACAGAGAAATGACAAATGCATAATTCAAGAAATCATTGAAATGCATTGTACTGTGTTTAAGAATATTATTGCATCATGTTCGAAGTAAATCAGTCAAAAACTCTTTGGTTAGCCACGCAGCATGCGTGGCCTATACATAGTGCCATTGCTAAGACCAACGGTCACCTCAAATGCAGAGAAGTTTGCGGATTCTCTTTCTCATACCCGCACAAGGAGTTTGTTTTACTTTTGAAAAAAATTCTTAAATTTATTTCACCATTTATTAGAAGTTATATCATATTAAATCTGTATCTGTCTTTCAAAAGCAATTATGCGAAGCCACCATTGTTGTGACATTAGAGAATAAACATCAATTTGAGGTTGGATTTTAAGCCGCCTTACGCCCGCGAATTCTTCCTCATCACAAAAATAAAATTAATCGTTTCATGCGTGATATGGAATCTGTAGCAATTAGTTTGTTATCAGTACTTTTTTCTGCTTGGCGGGTCTCTTTTGTTGTCGAATCTACTGTAACAGTAATTATATAACAGTGTCACGATGCTTGTGTTATTAATCATAATTACTTCCCGTTGAGGAATTCCACTTTTTTCCTTTAGCAGCTGGTATTGTTCCTTTGAGTACGTTCAATAGTTGTATAAGGTAGCGGCACCTTTCTTTTGTTTAGAAGTTGTCCAACATGGGCTATTTTTTTTTCTCCTAAGTTGCAAGACTTCTTGTTGCGGTTTAAAATCCACCCTAAGTTAAACTTGATTATACCAATCAGTAAGGGGAAAAATTCCAAAAAAGTTTAACTCTGGAATAAGAAAGGATAGCAAAGCATGAGAGTATTTATCCCCTTCATTGTCGATTGCAAAAAAAAAGGGGGGGAGAAGAAGAAGATGATGATAAGAAAGAAAAAAAAGAACAAAGGAAAGAGAAAATGAATTATAGGGTCAGACTTTAATTCCAATCAAAAAAGGTGCAGGAGCCGTATATTCATTAGAATATATATTTAAACGTTAAATATTTTATGAAATTAGTCAGAGTTCTGACAAAAAAAAAAAAAGGAAGTACTCGAAGTTTTCACTACCGGAACGTTTGTTACCAAATGTCTCGTATGCGTTGTCACTGTTATGCTGTTAATATTTTCCTGAAATTTTACGATAAGAAATATTGGTATCCATGTTGCCAGAATTTTTTACCATAAAATCATATTTTATTGCAAAATTTTCTGATAAGAAAGCAAGAACGCTACGGCTAGTTGTGCTGAACAAAAAAGACGAAATACGAGAAGCGGGGTTCGAACCTAGATCTCTTTGACGAAGGCAGCCGTCTTAACCACTACACTGAATAGGGTCACTGGAAAGGCAAAATGAATGTTTCGCTCCGTAAATCACGTGGTATACCAATTGGTACTGCAATCGTTTGCTTTTTCTGGTACAATTTGCTGTAAAATTTTCTCTGCACTGTAAACACTCTATTTTGCAGCAGAAATTACTTGAAAAGTTTCCTGAGTTTTTAACAGTTAGCTCTGTCTATTAGGTAATGGAAAGCTGTTAGTTATGTTGCAAATGATACCAAAAACGTAAAAACTTCTCTTGGGAAAGAAAATTACTATTTGAGAAGTTTACTTTCAAAACGGATTATATCTAGTTTATATATATATATATATATATATATATATATATATATATATATATATATATATATATATATATATATATATATATATATATATATATATATATATATATATATATTTGGAAAAACGAAAAAACGTTTTACGCACAAACATTAACTGTTGGAATTTCGAATTTTTCACGTTTTGGTAGAATAACAAATGACTATTGGCTTAAGTCTAGGAATTTTTCCTCAATTTATCAGACCTAAACTGCCAATTTTATTTTGGATATATTCCCTTTTGGTGTAAAACAGTGGATATCTTCCCTTTTGCAAATAAACACACAATTTCTAGTTTACTTTTAAAACGGATTATGTCCAGTTTTGTTTTGTTTTTTATTTATTTATTTATTTATTTATTTATTTTTGACAAAACGAAAAAAAACATGTTTTACGCACAAACACTAAATGTTAGAATTTCGAATTTTTTACAATGTTTTGGTAGAATTACAAGTGACTATTAGCATAAGTCTACGAATTCCTAAGTTGGTAATTTTATTTTGGATATGTTCCATTTTGGTGTAAAACAGTATTATATATCTTCCCTTTAGCAAAAAAAAAAAAAAAAAAAAAAAAAACACGCATTTTCTTCAGAAATAAACTTTCAAACTGAAACAAAATATTCAACATTTGTTAATATAATTTTTTTTTACTCTACTTTATTCCTAGTTACTTACTTCATTCTTTTCATTGAACATTTAAAAATAAGGGACATTCGATCCAATTTAAGTATGAACAATGAAACCACCAATGCCGATTAAAATAACAACGTTGTAGGTATTAATAGATCACAATTTTTATCACAATCAATCACAATTTAATCAATAATTAATCACAATTTAATAGTAATACCAATTATTTAATATTAATTTAGTAATCATAATTTAAGGTTGCTTTTGTTTAACTGATAACAGACTTGCACAAGGCGCAAGGTGCTGCGATATCTTAATACGGAGGGGTATCATGCTTGATTGGAAATGCTCAGCCAGTGCCTCACTCCACTATTTTATTTGTGAACTACAGTAGACCCTCCTTTTATGCGGGGGTTACGTTCCACGGAAATGCCGCGCAGAGCCGCGCCATCCCTATGTGCAAGGTCGTGCGGTACACGGCGGCACCATAGTCAAAAAGGCGCCAATCTTTACCAATAAAAATTATTCTCCAAATGGGGGAAAAAATCTCCAACCAAAAAAATAAAATTGAACTTTTCATTTCATCTTATGGTGGCAGTGAAATTATTGCCTTGTTTCTAAACATGCTATTCAAAAGCGCAATCTCTTATACTGAAAACACGTGATTCTAATTAGTGCATACATTAGCATTTTTCTTCTAAATGTAGAGGCGTTTTGCTCCTTCGGTACGTCTATAAGCATACGAGGAGCAAAAACTGTTGTTTCCCGTTTTGGTTCTTGCAGTGAATTTACTTTTGCGTATATTGTACACAATATATTAAGTTAAATTTTTAGTGCTGAAATGAAAGCTTTGCAATCTTAGTTTCTCGATTCTCCCTCCTCCCCTATTTGCGTATGAAATTAAAAAAAGTTCTGCACAATTTATTTGTTTTAAAAAAATTCAAAGCCTTTTTAACGATTTCGTTATTGATTCCGATTTGAGAATTGTTGATTTTACCAGAAAATGATTTTCGATTTAGAAATGTAATCAGTACCCTGTTGTCATATTTTGACAGGCAGAAAGGTTTGATTGATTATCCACCAATTAGCGATTAGAGAGTGACATTTAGAGCAGCGTTAACTTTGATATTTAAAATATTTTCTTTTTCCAAAACTCATTATCACATCAGAGGAGCTACTGAACTGGAAATAACATCGAGATGTGAAGTAAAAACGTACACTTTTAATCCAAAATTAAATATTTACTTTTTTTTTTAAAGAAATTAAATGTCAAACGTACTTTTTTCCATATCATATTTGTCTGCAGAACCTCGCTCCAAGTATTAGCTATATTTTCCCAGAACGCCACTGCATAAACTCGCTCAAAAGACATTTGCACGATGGCGCCGATCAAGCTTGGCGCGAGCCTGATGCCGCGTAAATTGAGGCCTAATAGTAGTGTTAAAATAGGGGCTTGGTTCCGTAGCTAACAAAATACTTCATTCTAGTGATGACTAATTGTATAATAAGTTTAATGTGTACTTATATCGACTTTTATGCACAACATATATAAAATGAACCTAAATTAATTTTGTATTCTGTTTATAAAGAGGAGCTGGCTATGATAGTCTTTTGGCAGTCATTAAGAATTTTTCTCCGTAATTCTTTGTAGAGTATTAACGCATCCATGATCACTTGCGTCATCTCCATAAATAGAATCTTCCTTTGCTATCAAATCAGAAAGATCATTTCTATTGTCTAGGAATGGCTCAAAATTTTCAATCTGAATGTTTTTGGTTGTGCGTCATCGACGTCAGTATCCTCGTTGGTTTCGCCTCCTTTGTCACTCCTAAAAGCTCTTCTTCCACTAAGTTCTGAATTGTGTGAGTTTAATAATCTCACTTCTGGAAAGAGCTCTGAACCAATCGCATAAAATGTCTTCAGGGGCCCAAGTTCGGTTATGAGTGCGCCAAAATGCAGTTTATTGCGTGTAATCTGCAATCTTTAGGAGTTTGGAATTTGAAAGAGAGGAAAATGTTGTCTGTTTGCATTGCTGCATCCGCGTAAAACCGAAACTCATACGCGTAAAATAAAATAAAGGTGTCAAATCTTAAACCGCGTATAATCGAAACCATGTAAAATAAATCCGTGGAAAACGAAGGTCTATTGTGCTTCTGAATTAGAAGTGCCAAATTCAAATTTGGATATATGTGTCCTTTTGATATGAAACTGAATGAGTGGATACCGGTAAATAAGGGAGCCGAAGTTCCACTTTGCTGTGAAAGACCTGGCGAGAAATAACGGGATAGATTATACACGGTTTAGGTGGTAAAACCAATGTTTGCGTATTTTTTAACAGTAAATATAAACCACTTCGAGATGAAAGAAATTAATGAGTCGATAGGGCTTATACTAGAGATTCTGAAAACGAAAAAAAAAAAAAAATTTTTTTTCCAAAAGTGGATATAATCCGTTTTGAAAGTAAACTCCTCATTTATCAGTTTTGGTATTGATATACTGGTGGGCTCCGGAGCGCAATATCGATGAACTCTGCTGCAAACTGTTTAATTTCCAAAAAATCGCTGAGGGAACAGAAGAGAAGGAGCTGAGTTTCCATGCAAACTAAGTTCTGATTACAGTAGATTCTTGCCGATTGGGATGGCAACAAAATGCATCTGTCGTAATTGAATGCTGTGGTGAACACAGAACAATGAAATAATGGTTTAACAATGAAGATTTATATGTTCCAAATGACGTCAAACAATCAACACATCAAGAGTGAAAATATTCTTAAATGATGATATAAAAATATGTCAGTGGCATCACGAGATAGGGGTATAAATTAGGAGGAATAAAGAAGTGCGCCAGAAATCTAAGACCAATATTTCGTTGCTGTTACCATTGGTGTGAAGCCCCAGTAAGGACTATCCACCATGTTCTTACGGTTCAAGGATACTAACGACACGGCATTTGAAATTCGAGAATTTATATCCTGCGCTTTTCTGTGAGAATAAGAAAGCTTTTTATTAAAAAGAAAAGATGCACAGCTGCATATATTTTATTTTAACTATTAATTTCATTTTTTTATCAATTTAATAATAATAATATTATTATTACTGAAACTTTAGTTATTATTATTATTATTGAAATCATTATTGTGATAATTATTACTAAAATTATTATTGTTATTATTATCATTTTTGTTAAAACGATTTTTTGTTCTTAAACTATTTTGTTATTATTATTATTAATGTTTTTCTTGTTGTTGGAAAATTCTACTTCATCTTCTTCAAACTATTATTATTATAAAAATTGCCATCATTGATGAACAAAAAAATGGTTATAGCATTTATATAGGGTGGTACTATAGTTATATAACATGTGGTAAAAATGAAGATTATTAGTTTTATTTCAAGAAATTCTGAAAACTTTTAAGAACTTCACTGAGTTAGAAAAATTTAAAAATGATAATTCCGTTAAAAGAATTTTCTACACATTTCTCAATTCGATGTTCACCATTAGCAGCTATGTATGTATCCAGTTTATAGTAATTTGATATATTTTAAAAGGGAAAAAATATCATAAGTGACTGTCCATAAATGACGTCATACTTTTTTAAAAAACACTTTGACCCCTCTTCCCTTTTTGTCATGTCATAAAGGGTCACGCTTCATCTTACCCTCTCCTCTCCTTTGTCACATATCACGCTATTTTTCATGAACAAATCCTTCAAAACAATGTGTGATGTCCCACTTCCTATCACCTGCTCCCTCCCCTTGTCACAAACTGACAATTTTACGAATCCCCTTTCTTCCCCTCAAAGCCTGATGTCACTTGTAGACGGCCCCTTATGCAAATTTTATATTTTCTACAATTAAATCAGCTAATGCCACCAGAAATCCCACTAAAAGTAGCAGAACATCGTCTCAGTTGCATAAATTATTTTAATAATTTAGCAAGGAATTTTTAATTCTTACTAGTGTGTTGTATTATGTTCTTTTGAATTCCGCTAACGAAAAAATCGTGTAAATTAATGTAACGATGGTCGAAATATTCATGAATCCCTATCAACAAACCGCTGGAAAAGAGCCTAGTGGAAATAAAATGCATATTAAGTCAGCTTAAATTACAAGAAACTTAATTATACAGTGGCTCCCAAAAGTCTTCGTACACCTATGACTTTCAACGAAATCGGCCCGAAATCATTGGCTAGAATTAATATTTCGGAATAGGTATTTAATTATAAGATCTCTGATCAATTTTTAACAAAACTGCATGAAAAGTTTTTAAAAAATATTAAAACTTAATTTTTTTTAAATCAAAAACCGAAAAGTGCCGGAAATTTTATCTCACAAAAGTCTTCGTACACTTTATAAAATGTCTATATATTATTGAATAATCTAACTTTTGATTAAGTTATTAATTAGTAGAATAACATACAATATTCATAACACCTTTTGAACGCTTGGGAATAGATTTCATTATTTTTTCTTTCTTTTTTTTTGCGTAATTTCTGAGTAAGTGTTCAACCACACTTCGAATCTTACTGTTTCTAGCTCTATTTTCATTTCAAAGCCGTATTTTCGTAATCTAGCCTACAGATATCTCTAAATACGTTACATTAAGTTCAAATCTGGAGATTGAAGGGGTATTTTCTAAACTTTAGTACAGTTTTTAAGGCACTAGAGGCAAACGTTGAAAACCGTGTGCTTCTTATCGTTATTTTGATAAAAAAACAAAGTTGTTTCCAATAACCAAATTTTTGGCTAAGACTTCAAAATTTGTTTTTAAAATATTAAAAGGAACAACATGATTCATTATTTCATCAAAAAATTACAAACTACCAAGTCCTGATGCTGATATGCACCCTCACACTAAAACACCTTCACCGTCCTAATTAACTGATCCAACTAAGTTCTTAAGATTAAGTTCCTAATTTTTTCTTCTACTTACAGTTATACAACAATTTAACCAAAAATGTTGAATTAATTTTTATCTGTAAGTAAAACATTATTTTAAACTGTTTTTAGCTTATTTATCATTGATTTTTGGACGAAAAGCGTAAGCTTTCTGTTTTTCGCACGACCAAGAAAATTTCTGCGGAAAGAGGTTCCATTTAATCCAGCTAATCAAAGAACTTGGCGAACAATTTTAGGTGAAAATTAAATGTAAAATGTTTCATTTAACTCTGCAGAAACTTTTACAGTACTCAAATGTGTATTTTTCATAATTTTTTTTACTTTAAATCTACGATCACGTTTTTTGAACTTTGCCGGTTGACTTTTTCTTACTTTGTTTTCGGTCCGATTCCTTTCTTTAAAGCATTTTATCAAGCACTTTACTGCACAAACAAATAAATTAACTAATTTAGAGACATTTCTAACCAATTTACCCCTACTGTGGGAAAAAAATTCAAATTTTGAATGACTTTTGCGGTTTTTTTACGAATACCAGCCATTTTACAGTAATAAGCAATATATTAAGGAATAAATAAACAAAAAATTAAAGCCAAATGACTTATTAGGGTCAACACAATGCAAAAATATTAATAAAACGGCATATGATAATTTTAATTATGAATTTATTCGAAAATATTTGAGTGTACGATGACTTTTGTGGCGTGTTATTTCTCTGTCTCTTCGTTTTCTGACCCATTTCAAAAAGAAGATCCGTCGATATTTTGAAAAAAATCAATGGGTCATATTTAGAATGACATAGGAATGATGTGAAAAAATTTTGGACTTTATATTCGAATTCAGTTTTGAGTTATTTTGGTTTTACTAAAAAATTTCAAAGTGTACGAACACTTTTGGGAGCCACTGTAGTATAGCTTACCGAAGAGTCGCTCCTTTTACTTGCACGTGTTAATGCCGTGGCTGTGAAGACAGATTTCCAATGCACCTCACAACGGACAAGAAATTCAAACTTCACTCCGATAGTGAAAATAATGTGTTTTTTTTTTTTTTTTTTTTTTTTTTGAGCAATCACGAATTGCTTATTGTTCTCACTTGACATGTAGTAGATTTCTTCTCTTTTTTGATTATTTTTTCGTAAGAAATGTATTTCTTCTTGCGTTTTGGTTGAAAACAATTTGGTCAAAAGTTGAGTCACACAGTAAAAAATTCTTAATGATTGCCGGATGGGAAATTTATCGCCGATTTGGTATGTTCCAAGTTCCGGTAATTCCTTCAAAACTTGCTTTAAAATGTAAATAATTCGACAAAAAAGAAAAAAAAAAAAAAAAAGAATTAGGTCGTCAAAAAAAAAAAAAAAAAAATCAATTTTATTCAACTTAACCGTTTTCGCATACGATAATTTATCTTTCTTAGAATAATTTAAACTCGTAAATTTTAACAACAAACGAAAAAAGCGAAATCAAGGGTTGCCACTAAAGAAGCTGCAACTGAAATAAAAACAAATTAATTTTAAACACTCAATACTGCAGACGATAACTATATTAATTCGTTCCAGCGAAGTTTTTAAAGTGTAAAATAATCTTTAGCTATGATATTTAAAATGTAAAATAATGTTTGGTTATGATATTTAAAACATAAAATAATGTTCACTTAAAAATTTTCAAACATGAAAATCCGTTCTAGAAAATGATCATTCTTGAAAAAGAAAATATATGACCAAAATTAGAACCCAACAAGCTGCGTGTCTTAATTCGCAACTCCAATGAACTATAGGGGGTGCTGCAGCCATTGTCTAATGGCGGATGAAAAAGGTAAAACAAACACATGCCGTAACTTATAACTTGCTTTGACGCTAAGTGAATGAGAGTAATTTTTCATCGTGTTTGTGGGAAGCTTTCTTTTCTATTCTTCTGAAATTACATTTCACCATAAACTGTCTGAAGCCTGTCATTTACCCCAAGGAAAAAACGTGGAATGGAATGTTTTACCTTTTTCGGTTGTATTGTTAATCACCTTAAGGTAGCGTATTAGAGCTCTGGAGTTGCGAATAATAAACAATTTCGGTTTTAAAGACAGAAAATTCGGATAATGCTTCATACGTATTTCAGTGCCTTATAACCAAAGTATTCACGTATGGCACATACGTGTTATTAATTTTAACGAAGTGTTGTCAAGGCAAAAAAAAAAGGGGGGGGGGAGCATTAAAAAACATAGAAAAGTTTAATCTCTCTTCCTTGTTTAGGGAAAAGAATAATTTAAACGAAATCATTCGTACTAAAGTATGAATCCTAATTCTAAAATTATATATCCAATTTAAGCCAAAATCGTTTACTCAGCACGTCTTTAAAAATACTATGCAACTTTTAAAATTCCAATGATCCATCGTGTAATTTCCTTTTAAATTATCTTTATGCGTCTGGGAACGAAACCTGGAAATATAAAGATTTATTCTAACACATCACGTCTGGTTTAGACGTAATTTCCACCATCAGTCCATCACTTGGGGAAAACACTAAAAGGTTTAGTTGTTCTTGGGAGATTGCGCTTTAAGTTTTCGGCTGGCGAGAAAGACAATTCCGAAAGGAAAAGAATGTAAAGAGCGCCCATCCATCACCCGCGGGACCAATCCCTCTTCGTTTCCATCAGTCACATGACCGACTTTCTCGGCAATAACCTACCCATCCAAAAGTAAACACTGTCGCTTTTCCCGCAGTTATTTGTTTCTAGAATTGCTCTCTTAAGCTTGGGTATTTTTGCTTGTAGTGACACCCCGTTTATCTGAAAAAATGGTGGTAAAAGTAATGATTTTAGTTTACCGTTATAAAATCGTCAATATGTTTTGAAAAGTAAGAAAGAAAAAAATTGTCAGAAAGTAGTACAGGAGAGCAAGCTAACCGCAAATGGGAAAAATGCTCTTTCAAAATGGTTATTAATGAAAGATTGAACGACTGGAGATTTATAAAGTTTTGCGCAGTGAGAAAAAAAATATTTATAAAAAAGAAAACACTGCAGATTTGAGTATATTTTCTTTCAAATCCTGACCATTACCTCGAAAAGTTTTCTCATATTGTTAAGAGCTGAAAAAATGAGTTGTAATTTATTTTTTCTTCTATCGAGAATAACGCATCAAGAGAAACCAAGAAGGGAAAGCAATCGATCGTGTTCTTAACAAATTTGTAGGGGAAGTCAAAAACGACATCTTTCTTAAATTTTGTTTGAAAGTTTAAAAAAAAAAAAAAAATTTAGTTTTTCCACTACAAAATAAGCAAAATAAATTATACAAAAGTTCCAAGTTTTTAGTCCAAGTGCCTACTTATGCGTTTACTTAAAATTTAAAGAAGTGGTTCAATTTATTAGCATAAAATGAATCTCGAATCATAATGCTGTATTCAACAAGAATACAGATTAGCAAATAAAAAGGAAACATGTTTTCCATGACAAAACATTTGAATTTCTGATAACAAAAGGCTTACAGATTTTTTTAATCATGTTATCATGCAATGGCTGCAACATGTTGAAAGAATGAAGGAAAATGCTAACGGGAAAAATATAGTGATAAATTCTTTCACATTAAAAAGAGAGGTAGGCTCAAATTATAACAGTGCAAGAATATGGTGCAAAGTGAAATGGTGAAATATTTACCCTGTTTTTATCACCCCCTGTCTTGTAATATTTTAGCTATATAGTAGTAATATATGTAGGGTTTTTTTGGTCAGGAAAAAGTTATCTCTTAAGATTAAAGTATTTGATAATGCAAGCAATTTTCAAAAATTGATACTAATATTTTACTATATTTTTGTAAGTAAAAGTTTATTTTTGTTATTAAAAAAGATTTAAGTTTTTAAAATCACTATTTGCAATATTAATTGAGACCTATATTAATGTTCTGTGCAGCATTTATTTAATTAATATACTTTAAATGTTTTATCCAATTAGTCAAATGCATGTGGGCCAAAGTGGATGGGGCAAAGTGAATTAGTTCATTTTGTTTCATTTTTCAATTATTTTTAAATAACTTCTGTATTTGTTTACCAATTAATTCATTTGAATTCCATCATTTAAAAATTCATTTATTTATTCATTCATTCCCCTGTTTTCTAATTCATTCACTATTTTATTCACTCATTTATCAATTCTCATATTTTAACTAATTAATTTATTTATTCATTCGCGTATTGTTTCATTATGTTTCTTTTATTCATTCGTTCTTTTATTTACTCATTCATTCAATCAAAAATATTTTTAATCGACTAAAAAATATTTTATTACAAAAATGTTTTATTTTTGTCTTTGCCCCATTAAAAAAAAATGTGAAAATTTCTCAACTTTCTTTTTGAATCTACCAATTTAGTGCCAAAAATGAAAAATAACGTTTCAATGCAAGTTTATAACAAAAAAATATTTTCTTTCTTTATGTACAGTAATTTTTAAAACAAACTTTGAATTTGTTAATTTTGAAAAAGTTAGTTATCTTAACTATTTAACTTTGCCCAACAAGTTGTTGTTTGCTTAAAGAACTTGAAAATCACGAAGATCAAAAATTGATGAGCTGGGTAAAACACAAACCAGGCAGCGTATGTACCAGCCACCCCGTACACAGTGCTAATTAAAAGAATGGATATTACCAATAAGAATATTAATATTCATTTAAAATATTTTATTTCACCTCAATGGGAGAATTTTCGAACTGGTATGAAACAAACGAAAAACTCATGTCATATTGTTTTAAAACTTGAAAAATGTTTAAATATTTTTCAGCAATAAATAGCCATGGAGGCGTTTCATCGTGTTTTCATCTTGAACAAATCCACGAAATGTAGCACTACACCGTAATTAAACTAATAATAAACTAGCAGCCATTATTAGTAGTTTGACTCTGTGAAATCATATCAAAAGGAGTGAAAAATAACATTTTTATCTTTAAAAAGAATCACTACATTGTTAGCAGCAAGTGTTGGGGTGGGAATAGGAGTAGTGTGTACTTAAAACAGAGCAATATTTCCCAGTTTCTCGTATATTGATATTAGAAGAATCTTCCGCTAGATAAATAAAAATATAGAGTGATGTGTATCAAGTCTTAGGATTAAGTAAATAGATATATAGGTTTAGAGGACACTTTTAAGTACGATAAATGAATTGGCAAGTACGAAGATGGAAGAAGAAAAGATAAATATTGTAGATGATGGTAACATATACATTCCTCCCTATAATTATTAAATGCTATCCTTATATGTAATTGTAGAGAAATAGATAAGTATTTTAGAGATAAACAAGCTATAAAGTGTAGATAAGCAGAACAAAGTGCTTATGTTGCATTAAAAGACCGAAATTGAAGAACGTCAACATTCACCGGAAATATATTCTTCAACCAATGTTTTTGCTCTGTGAATGTTGACATTTCCCAGGCATCGGTCTTTCACAGAAACACTTATTTATATAAAAGTTATGACAGTTTTAAGTAGGAGAATTTAGAAAAGTAACAAGTACTTATTTTCTGTACCGCCAGCTTTACAGTGCTATCTTTTCTGTAGGTTCAGATGTCAAAAAAAAAAAAAAAAAAAAAAAAAAAAGCTGTGAAAAGGCGAAAATTTAATGAAAAATTGGAAACACAAGAAAAGGAAAGGTGGAAAAGAAAAGAAAAAAAGCAAACGGAAAAAAGTAATTGCTGAAAAGTATTCAGAAGATTCTCGAAGATTATGTCATTTAATTCAGTGGTACAAAACAATTTTCTTCCCGAGGGCCACACATCATATTAAACTGATTCTCGCAGTCCAGAACAAATATAAAATTTCAAAATATTTAAAAAAAATTTCTAAATGACAAGGGAAGATATGGGGGGAAAAAATTAAAACCAATATTTTTTTTGTTCTAATTGTTTTTCTTTTCCTTATTAAATGCATCTATTTTTCAAAAACCAATTGCTGAATATTTGGCATCAAATTTGTAACATTGTCAGCTGTCGTGCTTTTCGATTTGCAACATTGAACAAAACAATGTGCCTTACGGATCAGCTTCAACGGGTCGAATGTGGCTCGCGGTCAATAGGCTGGGCATCACTGATTTAATTGAATATTTTACTTCAGAAACCCGTCAAACGAAAAATTTCTAATTTCAGAAAGAAAAATTAATCGTATTAAATTATTTATCAAGAATTAGGATACTATTTACGGAAAGAAATATACCTGAACGTTCATTCATTTGAGTTTAAAAATTATAATCCGTATCAAAAATTTTTAATTTGATAATAAAAATTGATTTTTCGAAATTTTCGAACTGGTGCTTGATTTTTTTTTTTTTTTTTTTCTGAAATAAACGGTTTAATTGCTAAAGACATATAAATTTTCCCGATTTATCAGTTTTTGAAACGAAAAGTTCATTTATGGACACGAAAGTTCATTCATGGACACACGGCAAAGTGACTTTTTTGATGGAGCGATATACATAGAGGCGGAGGTTGTCAAAACATTAGCAAAACCTCACCTTTCTGATTGTGTTGCGCAAGCACCGAACCCGACAGCAATGCCACCCCAGTCAGTATCGTCAGCATCATCGTCCCCATGTTCTTCACCTAGTCAGTCAGCAGCCGACGGATGCGACTGAAGATTCGAAGCCCAGATCCCAGCACACGTTGCTTTTTAACAACTTTCTCCGAAACAGGTTCTCTTGTCTCCGATCGACCCCCTTCCTCCAGAGTGTTCCTTTTTTCTTGTTCCATCCGCGTCCTTGGATAGGTTAGGGTCAGAGGTGACACGACCCGGCAGGATGAGAGAGTTGTTCTCTTCGAGTAGAACAGCAGAGAAAGTTCCTTTTTTTTCACGCTGTCTTTGGTTCTGTATTCGTTTTCCGTTACCTCAAGTTCATTTGTTCTGAATGGAAAAGAAGAACTGGGGTGTGAAAGAGTATCTTAATTGGGAGATACGGAATTGAAGTGTGAACTGAGGTCTGGTGCGGTTTGGAAATGGATGGAAGAGAATCTATGATCCAAAAAAGTCATCGCTTTCCCTCAAATCTTCAACAGAAATCATTAAAAATAACGGTTAAATACTGCCATTTTCTCAAAGAAACACGATTCCAACAAGGGCTCAGTCGGGGGGAGGGGGGATGACATCATAACTGGGTCTTTAGTGTTAATTCATTTTCAGTGGCGCAACAACGCCTATCAGTTACAGGAATCGGATGTTTAGGGTAAAAGCTATTTTCAAAGGTGCGACAGTATTAGGCAAAGTTTAAGAATTGCGTTAGAAAAGATTTCTGACACCTACTGGAAGATGAAAACAGAAAAAAAAAATTAATCCTCTATCAGCTTTGGATGTAATATCAAGGATTAGTATTTCTTGCGTAATAGGGATTTTTGAGTAAAAAAGGACCAAAAATGACTGCGAAGCGAAAAGATTGAGAGTGGTTTAAGTGTCACCACTCTCATTGGGATTATTAGCACAGCATAAGATCACTAGCACAGTCACATTTTACTTCCTGTGTAAGGGGAGATTTACTGGTGTACAAAATACCGTACTAAGATTGGTAATGTGACTGATAACCAAGGATGGGGAATGATCACCTAACTGCACCTCTGCATTGAGCTCTATGCATCGCATACTGCTCTAAGGTAAATAATTTCTACATCAAAAATGTAATACACCATTTGAAAGTCATGAATGTAGTGCTAACCTCGAATGTTTTTGATTTTTTTACCAAAATTTCGCATTTGTGTCAGGCAGTTAAACATATGAATGCGACAACACTACACGAGAAAAGGGCTGCTTGTTTTAGATAGGGAAAGGGTATATTCTAAAATCTTTAAAACTGACTTTATCAAATTTTCTAATTTGCCACATAATATTGTCATTCAAGAATTGATAAGGGACCTAAAAATGATCTAATATACAATTTATGGTAATACAAATAATAATAATAATAATAATAATACAGTTGAATCACTCGTTTTCGAAGCGCTCACGAAAAGATTTGTCCGTAAGACGATGGAGAATACAATTAAAATAAACACAAACTCATCAAGACTTGGAGTTCGTTAATCAGGTGGCAGTGACAGATACAAGAGAGGGGCGATCCTTTGAGGGACTCTCCACCGGTAATTTTTCAAAAACGAAGTTCACAAAAGGCAAATTTAGACAAGTTTCATTGATTTTCGGAGAAGGGAGATTTTGGTTTGGGACTCAATATCGGAACTGTTTCGGAAGTCCAAAACCTTTGTGATCAATATTTTAAAATCAGTATACATAGTAAAAATTAAGTAATAAAAATTAATCTCCCCTCCCTTGAAAAATTTCTGGTTCCGTTCTTGTCAGGTGGTGATACGAGTGCGATAATTTTAAAATGGCGACAAGACTACAAACGGGTTTTTTGTGTTACGTGAAGTTCATCTGCCATCATCTAATGCTTTGGAGACACATTAATCACCACGTTTATGCACACCTACTATGAAAAGCGTCAGAAGAACTGACATATATTACCCATGCGACAGTTATGACCATCATATGAGTAACTCGCCTCATATATTTTGTGGCGTCGTCATGGCAATGGCAATCACTGCTGTGCATGGATGCTCTCTCCTTGAATTCTTCTACGCTTTCGGTAATGGGAGGTACATAAAGTAGGTTATTAATGTGCCCCCAGAGTACTGCAAGAACAAAACAACCTCACGCACATTGTAACACACACACACGAGACAGACAGACACATACTTTTCAAGTTTTGTTACCATTTTAAAAGTACTGCACTCGCATCACCACCTGGTTAATGCAATTTAAAATCTGAATGTGATTGTGGTTGTTTTCATATATTCCTAATCGTTGTACTAGCAGTACTTTTGGATATACGAGCATGGCGTTGCGAAAACGAATGGATTATTTCTATAATGGAAATATGGCTGAAAATAATATAACAGGTATCCCTTCATTTAGCCTTAATGAGAATTTCTCATGCCAAAACACAGGCACAGTACCGGTCTTTTGACAAAAGCAAGAACAGTTTTTATCTTGAATGCGAAACAATGAATAAATTTGAAAAATTTAAGAACTTTACATGAAGACGTTTGTCAGCTGGAATCTTTCGCTGTTTGAGAAATTACCTGGAGAGTAAGCATCGTTTTTCTTCATTAGCTTACCTCCCTTCGGAACTCCCCTTGCATCGATTTTCCACTTTCTGCCTGCAGAAATGATACTTTCAGGAACAGCGCTAAGGAAGCCATTTTTCTCTCTGTCAGCAAAATTACACAAGCAGCATCAATAAAATGAATTAGGACTTTTCACTTTGCTTCCTTGCTCCAAATAAGGAATTGTAATCACAAAAAAAAAAAAAAAAAAAAAATCAAATTTCGACCTAAATTTCTATTTTACGATTACCCAATTTAAACTTCACAAGTTTTTTCGGCACATGTGTACATGCATATGTACCTAAGAACATATAGATTACCAAAATATCCATTTTTAACACCTCCTTAGTCAATAATCGCAAATTCTTTTGTGATGTCTTTATGCGCGAAAACTTGCGTCACTCAAAAACGTTATGAAATAGTAAGTTGAAAACTCATACGCACGTAGATCTAAGAGTTCGAGGACAAGTTGTATAAAACCTTACCCTGAATAGTTCACATTACCGAAGTACATATATCTAGAAAATAGTCACCTTGGACGACTATGCACTTATGCCAACATTCGTATAGCTTTTAAAAGGACTCCTGGAACACATTTGTCGCAACCTTCTGTAAGGCCTCTTGCGCTGCTGCTTTAACTTCATCATGGGGAAGAAATCGACTTTCATGTTGAGGATGCACTGTTCGATTGGTCAATACTCTGATATGACAAACAAATAACATAAAGTTTCGTCGGACTTAGCTCCGTGTGACTTTTACCTGTTCTCAGCAAAAAAAACATTTGCATGGGCGCCGCTTTCTTCCGTCTGGAGAAGATAAAACTGAATCACAGAAGGTAGCAAAAAAGTGGCTTCCAGGAGTGTTTCTAAAAGTTATATGAACACTGGCTGAAATACATAGTCCCCCAAGGTGACCTTTTGAAGGTGGATGTGCTTCGGTAATGTGAACTATTCTGGGTAAGGTTTGATGGTACAGCTTGTCCCTCGAACTTTTGGATCGTACTATGTACAATCTGTACAGGGTGTAGTTATGCTTCTCCTTTTTTGACTGCTGTATGATGGAAGACAAAAAACAACAGTCAAAAAAAAAAAAAAAAAACTTTAATTTGAATTCCGAAACTTTGAATTCAAATTATGTTTTTCGCAATCACGAGTTGCGACAAGACTCTACTGCTTAGAGTTATTGTTTCTAGAAATGGCTCCCCCGCCCAAGCATGTCCCTCCTCCTGGGTGCTTACGTGTATATAGTTGTGTGCGTGTAGGCTTACGTGTGTGCACGTAGGCGTGTGTATGTGTGTAAAGGCGTGCGCGCGTAGGCAACGGTGTATGAGCATGCGTGTGTAGGACATGGACGTCACCGCCCAGCAAAAGTGGATTCCGGGGGACAGTGCTCAGGACCGGCCGCCGCGGGCAGGCCTGGTCCAAGCTGAAAAAGGAACCGGAACATCAAGGACTGTCAAGTGAGAACAATAAGCAATCGTGATTGCTCAAAAAAAAAGAAAAAAAAAAGAAAGAAAAACAACGAGACTGTTTAATAACCAATTGATTTGTTTTCTTTTTTAATTGAACATATAACTAAGATTTTAGTAATATTGTAATAATGTATGGATTTAGGTACACTAAAGATAGTTAAAAAATATTAAATTGTGTTGTTTAATCATCCAAAAAATAATAAGAATAAAACTATGAAACCGTCAACAAATTACGCAATTAAAGTGGAAAGAGTGCACGTAGACATTTTTTAGTCATCAAATTAAACGAAAAAGGTAATAGATAAATTACAATATTAAATCCTAACAGGAGTATTTTTATACTTATTTAAAGTTTATGAACAGAAAAGTTTGCATTTTTTATAAAAGCTATAACAGTGACACAAATTTTAGGGAAAAAAGAAATAGCCATAAAAAGAGCGAGGTTCTTAAAACGCAGCCAAAATAAACAAACTCAATATTTACACCAAGTTAATCACTGAATACATATACTACTTGATCTGATGTTTGCACTCGTAATATTGAACAATTTGATTGTTTAATCTTTATTGAAGCATTAGAAACAAGTTCAAATTAAATTTTTCAATTTAACAATAATTTTCTGAAATTAAAAAAAAATGCATAATAGAAAATCCTTGAAACTTTTCTACAACATATTATTAAAATTATGATGAAAACAAAAATAACTTATTCATTGATTTTACATAAATACAGAAAAATAGTTACTTACAACAGAAAAAAAAAATCGATCGCTATTAATGATGCAAAAAAGATGGCTCATTACGAAATATAGGTGAAACAAGTATAAGAAATATGCAAAATGACATTTCTTGACCAAAATAAATTATCGTTAAATATTTAAGAAATGCTTGAAACGACGAGGGTGGGTTAGGGGGGTCAACCTCTGATTTTGGAGTAATTCACAGCATTAAACTTTGGCCCCAACTTCGGCCCCCTTTTTATAGTACACAACCGCTACCACCAACGTCTCGGAAGAGTTTCTGAATCTACTTCAGCACTTCCGAAAAAAAAATTCAAAAGTCCCTTTGAATTCCGAATTATGTCACCATTCAAAACGTCTTTAATCAATTTCTTACATTAATGCTCGAAATTCGTCCTAAACAATAGATAAAGCTTGAAAAAAAAAATCTCTAATTTTGTGAATGGTATTAGTTTTAAACAACTCAGAAGTACAACTAGAGTTTAGATTCAGAAACTGAGGCAGTGGGAGGAGGGGCACATAAGTGTTCTCGGAAATAAAAAAAATAGTCGTAAAAAATAGAGTTCAAAATAATCATAAACATTGAGCAGAAAAACCCTTTTAATACTTGCACCCGAGTTTGTTTTGATGTGCAGTGGCAGATTTAAAATATAGCAAATGTTGCAATTGCGCGAGAGGTCCCATAACCATAGGGGAACCGTAGGAATTACAAAAATGCCTATGATAAATATTTTACTAAATCTGTGATAGAGAAATAGGGCCCCAGAATGTATTTCGACGGGCCTTAAACTTGTAGCTCCGCCGAAGCGATACAGTAAAAACTGCATTACTGTGATCCATATTACATACATCGAAAAATAAAAAATTACCGCCGGTTCAACGGGAATCTAACAAAATGAAACAAAACCGGTTTCGCCATCTCATATTTGTTTCCATGGTCTCCAATGCGGCAAAATATCGCCAAATGATCGTCAGTCTGAGAAGCTAAATTAGTTTTGCATTGAAATAAGTAATTAATAGCTACAAAAAATAAGTAAATAGGCTTTTTAGAACACCCGATCGAAAACAAAAAGGGAAGTGCACAACTGGAACTTACGCACACCCCACATGCGAAAATTTAGCATTCTACAGCTTACCATTTTTGAGTTATGACTTATGAGAGGTACATACGTACATCCAGCTGCAAGAAACAACACAACAATTAACTTGTTCGGTACCTGAATGCAGTATTAAAAACTCTTTCAGGGGTGACTAAAATAGAAATTCATACTGAAATTTAAGTAAACGATTTTATATGAAAACGGTAACTCAATTTACTTTGTATTGAAAAGTAAAACAACAAAGGTCTTTTTTTTTTTTTTCAAAAACATCGGCCAATTCCATCGGCTTTTCAATGTTTTTTAAGGCCGATGGGCCGATGTTTCCTGCAAGTTAGCATCGGCCGCCGATGCCGACGGCTAAATAGGGAAGTATCAACCTATCAAATATTCCAATTTTAACTATTGCACAATGTTGACAGGCTTACAAAACACAAAAATTCACCATGGCCGGATTTTTAAAACCAACGATTGATTTTTTATGAATTTTTTAAAGAGCGATGCGCAAAAAAGAGGTGTGGCCTAAAACGTCAGCAGCTGACGTCATTTCCCTGTTCCGATCAGAGCTCCATTTCCATGCCGTGTTGCGCCTACCAGGAGGTGAATAGCACTGTCTTTTTTAGCCTTTTTAAAGCATTTAACCAGCATTTTTTCCATCATGGGGCTAGGATTCACGAAAGGTCAATCCAATAACCTTCCTCAAGTAAAGTCATTCATGGTGTTTGACTTTTTTCGAAAGGACGAGAGATTTAATGTCCTAGAAGTACGGGGAGTGAGACAACAAAGTTTCACCATTGTTATTCTTTAAAATTGTACGTACATATCCGTCTATGTTTGCAGTTAATATTATTCGCATTAGTTTCCCTTATCAAGATTGATCATTTCCATTTGTGTGTCGATGTTTTTTTTATCTGAATATATAAATTACAATGTAAGAGCGCTATTCCAGTTCTTACTTGGCGGCTTTTAATGAGGCGCGCATTTTGTAACAACCCTACTGCAAGTGATTCCAGTACTAAGTTTTAGAGCAGTTTTTGCATGAAAATTTTTCGCTTTGTTGGCAATAAAAGTTGATCTGCTTTTTTTTTTGTGGAAAATTGTTTTAAATCCACTAATACATGTTAATTATCCTTGAGTTTTTGTGCAACTAAGCAAAAAAAGGAAAAATATATTTTTTTGCTCTTTTGATAAAAATAATAAATTTGAAAATGGTGTTCATTTCATAAAATAAGTACCTTTTTGCAGGTGAGAAAGGTCTTGTATATATAGAAACGCTTCTGGTGATAAACTGAAAATGTATTTTTAAATTATCAATTTGTAATAGTTAAAATTTGAAGATAGTTTGAATGTTAAAAAGAAAGTATTAATAGTTTTTGCATTGTTATTAAACTGGAAATAGTAATGCATCTATTACTTTCTATTTAAGTTTATTGTGCAGGGTTTAAATTCCTTTGTTTACTTGCATTTTTTTTAAAAATATCTCATATGCTTATTAAACATTTATTTATGAACAGTTGTGAACATATATTTCAAACCGTATTTCTCACTTGACATAGTTTTTAATTAAAATGAAGTGCAAATTTTCATTTTCAAATTTTAATTAATAAACACACTTGAAAACACTTCTTTCGAAGATCCTGCTGGGACGGAACAATAACAAATCGCTTGTGAGGAGTTTTTTTTTAGATGTAGATACGCATCCAGGAACGAAGCAATACTTGTAATTGATTCTACTAGCCATGACAAAGAAAATCAAATTAAAAACAATCGTAGAATGCATTAAACCCTACAGACAGCAAAGGATTTTCACTAGCCTCTTATGCGCGCTGCTGTTAGAAGGCTCTTGTTTTCCCACGCCTTCCCCCAAAGATCGCCAAGCACTTCTTTGTCCTAGCCAACCCCGCCGCCTCGCAGCGCGGCAGTGACGTCAGTCAAAGGACTTACAAGCAAATGACGTCACTCGCGCGTGAACTTTAAAAAATTATTTAAAAAAAAAAGTATTAGTCGTATCGTAAAAATTTTTTCGCAGATGATGTTCATGTATGTTACTCTATCAAATAAAAATAAAATTAGAAAATCGAATACTTCCCTATTGTTGAACCCTCGGTGCCGATGCATCGGTCGAGTCCTATTAATGACATGTCATACATTAAATTATACTGTACAATTACTCTATATGCAGATGATACAGCATTAACATGTTCTGCAAGAAGCATTAATTATATAAAAAACCAAATAGAGCTTGATTTAACTGCTATAAATAAATGGTTAACTGACAATATGTTATCTCTTAATATAAATAAAACAAAATATATGAAGTTTGATTTAAAAAAGAAAGGAATTAATAAAATTGATTTAGGCATAAAATATCACGAACCAACATGTGACTGCACAAATAACTGTAACTGCCCTACCATAGAAAGAGTCGAAAATATAAATTATTTAGGTATAACTATTAGTGAAAATTTAAAATGGAAATGCCATACTGATAAACTTGTGAAGAAATTAAGAGGTAGAATACATTGGCTTTATCTATTGAGAAATATAGTTGGGAAAAAGTTTCTTAGATGTTTATTTTATGCTTGGATAAACTCAATAATTACGTATGGTATTTGTGCATGGGGAGGTGATTATGAAACAAATCTTACCAATTTAAATAGAACTTATGCAAAAATTTTGAAAATTATTTATGGATTTAAACAAGAACTTAATAAAAACGATACTATTTTACAAAAGTCAGAGAAAATCTATAATATCAGAGAAATATATGCACAGAGAATATTGTATTTTTTGCATAACAACAATAACTGGTTTGAAATTAATGAAAAACAGTATAATACTCGAATTTCAGGTAAACAATATAAAGTTATAAAACCAAATAAAACGATTATTAAAAAGCAATTCTTTTACTTGGCACCGCCGCTGTTTAATGAACTAACGGAAGATGTTAGGAATGAGAAGAACTTCAAAAAATATAAACAAGGGATCAATGAATATATGCAAAATAACGACATTCTATCACAATAATTAACTTTTAGCTGATAAAATATACTGACTTGCCAACCGGGGGGGAATTTTGTATTGTATTTTTTATACTATTGAATGTTTCAATACGAATTATTGTGTGTGTGTGTGTGTGTGTTTTTTTTTTCTGGTGTGAAACAGTCCAATAATTGTTCTGTGTAAAATTTTTATTACTTGTGTAAAATTAATTTGTAAATATTATTGTTAATACATATTTGTGTTTGTACTCCATACTAAACCAATTAAAAAGAACTGCGGACAGTGCCTTTGGCGCTCTTTAGTGTTGAATTTACTACTAACTCATGGAGAACTATAGTCAAGATTTTCTTAATGTTTTGTTATGACGTTTGTAATTTATGTTTTATAATTTGTAAGTTTTTTAACTTTGCTTTATTTTATTTTGCTTACTGTTATGTATGTGTATTTTGTTTTGTTAATAAATCTTATCTTATCTATCTTATGTATTGACTTGTTTGAAATTAAATGCGATCTGCCTTGCGAAGGTAACGCATTGTATTTCATACTAGTGGTACCCGCACGGCTTTGCCCGTAATAGAAAAATTAAAAGGTCTTTTGGTTCGCTTGTATATTTACAAATAATGTATGGTGAATTTTCTCGCCAATTGGCTTGTGCCCATGTTACGGTTCCACGTTATGATAATTTCGTAATTTACTCGTGCATCCTATGATATTTTTGTTCTTAAAATTGGAATAGAAAAAGAACCACATTGAATTTTCGAAAAATTTCTTCGAGGTGCACACCCCAATGCTACAAACTAACTTTGCCAAATTTCATGAAAATTGGCCGAACGGTCTAGGCGCTATGCGCGTCGCAGAGATCCAGACATCCTCCGGACAGAGAGACTTTCAGCTTTATTATTAATAAAGATAAAGATTGTCACGAAAAATGTCAATCACCAAAAAGTTAAATAATGCGGAGATGTTATGTATACATTAAAGTTATCCATATACCGGGTGGTTATAAAATAAGTATCGCTAGAGCTGTCTAGCTTCAAGGAACAATCTAACAGAAACAAAAATCGGAATGTTCACTAATTAGGAAGGCAGGAGAAGAATGGAATAATAAAAATTAGTTGCTACAATCCCCAACAGTGGCTCTTCAGCCCGCAACTGTTGGTGCTGGTGCTGCCAGTTCAAACGCTTTTAATCATGAATAAAATCATGGAGCAGCCATTTTTTTAATGGTCCTCATTCTCAATTTCATTTTTGGTCCTTATTCTTTAAAGGATTTTCGGTTTAACAGAACCAATATCGTGTTCTTTTACTTCATGTTTCACACTCTAGCACGGTCCCTCGTACCTACCATTATTTATGGTTTCACCGGTTGGGGCCATGAAAACAGCTCTGATTTTTTGATCTAGACCAGAAACCGAGAAATCCCTGGTCCAGCACCCCCAGAGGTATCGTTTCACTTGGAGGATTTTGCGACCACGAACATATTTAATGTTCCCCAGTCACCATTAATGAAGACGGTGGATCTTTGACCGGCTAGGATCAAATCCAGGCTCCTCCGGTCACCTGTCCGATACCTTATCGATTAGGCCACCACGGCTTCATGTTCGGTTACTGCACTAGGAATACCTGCACATATTGCAAACATTCGTAGTTCCTTAAATGCAGCAAAGACAGTGTCCTTCTGAGACTTTTTATGTAAGATGGAGCTTCACTTAAACAATTTTTAAAAGCAAAATACGACTATAGTTGGAGCAAACCTAACCTGGAAGCACTCTGAAGGCTACGCGGAGCCTATCACGCCTACGACGCTACCAGGTTAGGTTTGTTCCAACTATACTGTTAAAAACAAACGAGTTCATATAAAATGGATAAGGATTTATTCGAGCACACTGTTAGGTATTATATGTTCCAATTACTCCCAACATTTATTCATTTTTAAGCTTCAATATTTAAAGTTCAAAAACCTTTTTTTTTTTCTTCTTTATCTACGTTTGTATGCAAGCGGCCAGAAATAGGAAACAAAATTGTGCGAAGGGATTGAAAAAAAAAAAAAAATCGTGGGAAACAAAGGATACAAAATCACCAGAATACGAAACGGAAAACCATTAACTGAAGTAAAGAAACAATATTCAGATATGAGAATTTTTAATAAAATTATTATTTTTGCTTTCCAACTTGAAGGTAACATGTAACAGTACACGAACGAAAATTTTAATATTGATTTCATGCACTTGAGCACTTTTTACTACTGCCGTAAGCATGAAAAGATAACAATGGTAATTACATTCTAGTAAAAAACCGAAAGTTTCCATTTCATTGGAAAGATAAAAATTTCACTTTGAAAACGAAAAAGGTTGGGGAATTAAAATCAATTTCATTGCATAAGATATGTTAAGCAATATGTAATAAAAACCGGAAGAGTGGAGTTTCTTTAAAAATTTCGACTAAGTACGTCCATTTTGCTTAAAGCATTAATAGAAACGCTGCAGTGTTTCTGATCATTATGTATTACATTTATGGTCATGCAATATGGCACACCGGTGTGGCCTTAAAAAATCAAAAATTCTCAAAAGTTAATTTGATAGTTTGAAATAAATGCTTTGGGTTTTTCAGCTGAGTTTAATCTCATGAACTGTAGCTTCTGTTAAGCGTAAAACAAAGTGCATCATCAGATAAATTCCAAAACAAAGTCCGTTTAACATCGAAGATAATTTACTGAATTTTCAAAAAGAAAAAAAAAATTCTTGAATACTTCAAGAATTCAAACCAAATTAATTTTACTTTTCACTTACCACTTGCACTTTAAAAAAACTGAAGTAAAACATTAAGAAAACCATAAACCGTTCATGTTGAATGATATTTACCCCATGAAAATTGCTTCATGTGCTTTTATATCCGCTTCTAAAGATTGAAAATCATCTCTTCTATCTAGTAATAAAAGTTAACTTCAAAGTTATATCATTTGCAGTTTTGTACACAACTAAAACATTTCGCTACTAGAAAATAAGATGGAAAGGACAAGGAAGAAATAAAGCAAATAATAATGATGGAAAAAAAACATTAAAAGTGGTATAAAATTAAAGAAGACTAAATACCAAAGCTAAATGCGATTAAGGGCAATGTTAACCAAATTAAATATCAAGTAAAGCTTCCTATCTCGGGTTGAGCCTTCTCTCTTCCTAAGAACTATTTCAATGTAACTCCTTACGTGAATGTGAAAGATTTTTTTTTTTGGAAGATCATACTTGATGCTCCAAAAGAAACCAAATATATACTGGAATCGAATTAATGTTTAAGTTTTAATTTTTTTTCAGTTCGAAAAATAGGGCTTTGGTTGCAAATATCATCCGAGTATTATTGTTTTAATTTTGTTTAAGTGGGTGTAATGGGGTTGCTTCCTTCAATCAAAAGTGTTACTTTTAGTCACTGAAATTTATTGAATACGCAAAAAATAAATAAATAAATAACTTGAGCAAGAAATAATTCTTATTTTCGCAAAAGTGATTTTTTATTTCATTTTTTTAATGTCCGATTTTGAAAATAAAGCGTGGTCTGTCTGACGTTAGAAGTGGTGTACTTTGGTGCACAACTCCATTGTCACGCTAAATGTTCACGCTTACTGTCTACCGCGTTGTCAAGTTATGGTAATTTACGTTGTGCGCTAATGGCATCAGTGTATTTTATTTCATCATTTGTGACGTCATGTGCAGAAGCGTAAAAAATGAATTTAAATCTGCTCAACGATTTAAAAAAAATCGTTAAGAAGATTTATCAAATTATTTTTTAAATGATTAAATCCTATGTTTTTAAGCATGCTCTTTCAGAAAAAAAATCCCTTTAAATTTTTGGAAGCAACCCTATTTCGGAAGATGTCAAAATATTTTTAATTATAAAAGAGCTATTTTTTTACTTGCTTTTTTTTAAAAAACTTTTTGTAAATCGTCGTTTCTGAAATGAAATCGCTGATATTGATCATTGTTTTGCTTTCCCGCATTTAGAATACTTGTTATAGTTGTTAATAAAAGACAAAAAAATCTAGAATTTTTCGAATTTAAAGTAACTTTAAAACAAAACGAAAAGACGGTGCCCATATTTACACCTTTTCCTCTTAATGTAAAGGTATAAATAAGTTATACATTTCAATTGCAGAAATTTGAAATCTGAGTACAAATTGAAATAATTTCGTAACATCTTTTCAATTTCCACTACCTGAAAATAAGTTATTTAATTATTAATGTGAATCAGACAGAGAACTTCGTAAAATTTTTCTGTTGATTCGAAAAAAGGATTATTAACTTTTCTGCGATATTAATTTACTTCTATAGACAACTAACAATAGAACACCTTTTCCGATGTGATAGATTTCACAACAACTAATTAATAATAAAGTTTTTATCGTAACTGTAAACTGCAAACATATTCACATTTTTACAGGTTAGTTTTGGTTCAAATATAAAACATCATCATCGAAAAAATACCAAACATGAAATAAAGCCTCAATGTTAGAAAAAACACCGGCCCTCAAACACCAATTATAGAAACATGAATGTTTGGAAATTATCGACATCGATATTGCACCACTAGTAGAAAGAGAAGCCAAGTTTTGCTCTCGGTTAAATCGTGTGTGTAATTATTTCTCTAATGGATGAAAATGACCAGTTATTACTTTTTTTTTTTTTTTTTTTTTTGTCGGAATTGATATAAAGGTGGATTTCGGAGGGCAGTATTGATGGCCTCCGCTGCTTACCCTTTAAGTCCTAAAAATTCGCGGGAAAAAAAGAGAAGAAGTGTAGGAGCTGAACTCCCATAAGTTTCCATTCTGGTTGTACTTCCAATTTCAGAACTAAAATCAACCTTAAGCAGTTGTGTGTATCACAATTTGGCGCTTAAGCTTTTTTATCTGGATAATTATTTGCAGAAAAACATTCTTTTCAAATTAAAGATTTAAAATCTAATGATTTCCAGACTTTTGCTATCGTGTTTTTTACCTATACACTTAAAAAACAAATCCCGTATATTTAACGGTTTTAAAAGGCAGGTGGAGGTTGTACTGAAAGTGTTAGACAGGGGTGCCCCCCCTCAAGTTCAATGGCGCAAATCTCCCCCCCCCCCCCAAAAAAAAAAAATCTCAATCGTCTTTCCCATTTTTATTTATTGATATTTTTTTGGTCCTTTTTTTTTTGTTTTAATTTTTAAGAAATATTTTTTCTTTACAATTATTATTATTATTATTTTATTAGAAAAGTATGTGCGACGCCAATGACATAGCACATACACATCACAAACTGAAAAAATAAATGAAATAAAATATAAACAGAAGAAAATAAAATAAATAATTCAAATAAAAAAGAAATCGATAAATGAATTTAAAAAAAGTCAAATCCTCCTCAATAATTGTGACAGTGTTAACTTGCGCCATAACCCCCCCCCCCTTGCGCATCCCCGGTGTTAGAGACACGGTATGAACTATTGTATGTACTCAGTCGTAAATCAGGGGCGCAAGGAGGGAAATAGATTGAAGGTTAACTCTCTTCTCAGAACGCTTGGTTTTAAATTAAATTTCCAGTCCTAGTCAGGGGCAGTCCGATGAGAAGTCACGGAAAATCTCTGTGACCTCCCGAAAAACCACTTATTCTGAAACAAAATTCTGGCGATTCGGCAAATTTGGAGACATATTTGCAATAATGTAATTTTTTAGGGCTCCAGTGTCCTCTTTAATTAGATATAGGGAAATGTGGGGCAAAGTGATATAGTTAAGATGACTGAGCTTTTTCAGAATGAACAAAGAGGAAATTTGTTTTGAAAATAATAGTATATAAAGAAAATTGTATTTTGTAATAAAACTTGCATTGAAGCATAATTTTTAATATTTGGAAGTTTTGCGCCCTTTTTTTTAATGAGGCAAAGTGAAAAATAAAATATTTTTCTAAATGAAAAATTTTCTGTTTGATTATAAAAAATATTTTTGATCAAATGAATCAGTAAATAAAAGTTTGAATGAATAAATAAAGAGATAATGAAACGATAATTGAATAATTAAATAAAATAATAATTAATGTAGGAAGAAAAATAAATAAAGGAGTAAAAGAGTGAATGAATAAAAAAATAAGTGAATGAATGAATAAATATAAGTGACTTACTAAATGAAAGAATGTAAATGGATGAATTAATAAATGAATACGCAAGTGATTTAGTAGATGAATGAATGAGTAAACGAAGTAAGCTATTCCACTTTGACCCATTCACTTTGTCCCACGTGTACTTGGGTAATTGTACAAAATATTTAAAATAAAAATAAGTTCAATATTAACTAAAATACATCACTGAATATTAGGAGGCCTCAATTTCTATTTCAAACGTTAATTACAAGAACTTAGTCATTATATTACACCAAAAAAATTTTCGACGAACAACAAATATTTCAATAAGGGTACCAATTTTTTAAAATTGCCTGTATTATCATATGCTTTAATCTTCAGCGGTATTTTTTCCGAACTGGAATAGATTACATGTGCCACTACATAGTTAAAATACTCCTTTTAATATAAATAAATAAAGAATTCAGTCTGTGTTGTTAATAGACGATAACACTCCGTTTTGCGGATTTTTTGGTGTGATAGGTTATTTTGTATGTTTTCAGGCAAATACATATCGCAGAAAAGTTTGCTTACTATAAAAAAAAAACTTTACAAAATGTGTCTGCTCGCTCTTTCCTTGGTGATTTAGTGCCACGCCATAGAGTAAAATTGGATAAGTGTAACTTGCCTAAAAAGACATTTTATTTTCTTATATTGACGTCAAATTTTTATTTTCGTAGGTAAAAATGATAGTTAGACAGTAATATTAATGTCTTGTAAAGATTTGAAATTCGTCAAGATTTAAGTTCTAGTTCAAATTTTCAAAACCTAATACTTGCCGTAAATGTTATTCATGATATCTCACACTGATGCAGGTAGAGAGAGCACGTATTTAAGTTTTGTTGCTTTAGACAGAGTATTCCTTAGCCTTAGAGAACACCGAAATTTTAATTTATAGAGAGTCTGTGGTCGTGAGAGGTGGGAATGGTTAAACTGACTACATTACAATTATTATTTTAAGTTGTGTAAAACAATAAAAATGGAAGTAGGTGGACGTGAACTTATTGGACGAACTATTGAAAAATCGTTAATTAAACTGCGTTATAGAGAAAGAAGTATGCGTACGCATTTTGTTCACTATCCGTGTTAGACTTTTTTTTTGTATAAATTATTTGCAGGCCATGAAATTAAAAAAAAAATCTTGTTTGAAGTAAACATAGACAAATCTTTTGTTTATATTTTACAGATGCTTGTTTCACATTTTGTTTGGATTATCCACAGTTTAAAAGCAAACGAATTGCATTTCACGTTTTGAAACGTAGTCTAAAAAGTTCAAACTTAAATGATTAAATTTTTCTGCTCCATAAATTTAACTCAAAATTTTCTCCTAAATATTGTTCTTAGTCCCCCTCCCAACAGCAAGAAGTATTGCTTTTGTGAGTGAAACCAACCGAGCAAGTAACATAAAGTTATCTATGTTCGAAAATAGTTACATCTCAAGTGCATTTACAGCACTTAATCGACTGCTCTAATAACTTGTTGTTCATGACGGAATTCTCACTGAAGATTGCAATCTCTTGAAGTTTAAAAAAGGTCAATTGTGGTTACACGTGAGATACTAAGTGTTTCACCTTATCCCTATACTGTTAAGGAGAATTTAAGCTATTACAGTGATAATTTTCCATTCATATCTCACAGCACTTCTTCAATGACGGTTGAAATGCTTAGTGGTAGCTACAAACTTCCAATATTTTTCGATTGTTTACAATTGCAGTTATCGAACTGAGCTTTGTAATTGGGAATGTAGCTTTGTTCAGCTTATTTCACGATGAAGAAAAAAACTTCATATTGTGGCGCAATATTTTATCATGCCTTTTAAAATAGTAATCTCTGTGTCAAAAGTTGCATCATACCCACTAACAGATTTAAAATTATTGCTAGTCGGCGAAGATGCTTCATCAGGTGTATTATTACTCGAACGTTAAGGCAATATAAAATTTCAAATGAAGAAATTTGTTTATATAAAAAACGTACAATTTTTTGCAGTTTAAAACAGTTTAAATTTAAATTAATATTTATTTGCATTTTTTCCAAACTTAAAACTCTAACCCTCCCAAACTATATGAATTCCGCCAAATTATATTTCCGTGTGGTTTTGCGGATAAAAAAGGTGCACAATCTTTAATTTTAGCCCACATTGGCAATCCTAGTATGGTAGTTTATTTGCATGTAAGAAACGTCATGACCATCTTCCCTCCCCCTTGAAAAACAAATTCCAGATACGCTACTACGCACAAATATGATTATTTTGCAATTTATTTGAGAAATTTGTATTTTTTTTACCCCTGTTCTTTGTTAGCCTTCAGCGATTAAACTTAGTTGAACCGAATTATGTAAAGATCCGACGTAAATCATGGAATAGTATAAAGAACATATGCATATTGGTTTTAAGGACCATCCAACATTAAATTGTTGAAGCTTGTACATGGATAATGAATGAATTATCGATATCGAGCTAATTTTGGTATTTTTTGGGCTGTTCATGTAGAATAACAGCCCAGAAAATGATCTATACTGATCCCCATTACTGATCTATAATTTCCCTCTACCGTTACTGCTATGGAATTACCAAAGCAAGTACAACCGTCGGAGACCACAATGCATTCCTGCTTCGCAGGACGCTATTCAAAAAACGCTTTACCGCAGCATTTATTTTCCGTTTGGCTTTCTTGCCAAACATGCTTTGCGCTTGTCGCTAATCGACTGCGGCAGGGCTGCGGAGTCGGAAGGAAAATGACCGACTCCGTCTACTGGATTTTGAAACGCCCGACTCCAACTCCGACTCCGACTTTGGATTTTTTAAATTTTTTTAAATTGTATTTTTTCAACTCCACCTCTCCTTTCAGGGGAAGGGGGGGGGGAAACCTCTAAACAGAGATGGAAATATTAATTCCTTTTTCTGAAAATTTCGCATTTTGTTTTTTACTGTAAACCCAAGACGCATACAACGTTGGAAATTCAATTTAAAAATCAAATTTTCCAATAGTTACGAGTTAAAAAGTGAGATGACTTAAAAATCCCATTTAAAAAATTTGAAAAGGATTATCTGTAATTTGCCCCCTTTAATGTTTAACAGATAGATATTGATCAAATCGTGTACTTTCAATTTTTGAAAGCTGTAACTTGAGAGGAAAAAAGCTTTTTTTCTAAATCCAAGTTCTTGAGAGGGGGTAGTTTGTCCCGGGTTACACCCATCTGATAGATGACACCCAAAGTTAATTTCAGAGTTTATAAAAAATATAAATATTTCACTTCTGAAAATTTTCGCGAATATATTTTAAATTATATATCATCAATAAAATTTCGTCGAAAATAGGGCACATATACGTCAGGAGCTAATTTTACACAAAATGCGGCGGTATACAAATTTATACTAATAGCTTTTACTATACCTATATTTCTTGTTCACTAAATTTTTAATTTAAATTTTATTGGCTGCTTTAGAATTAACCTTAATATGAAGATTTTAAGATTAACTGCAATTATTGATTGTTGTAATCAAGAAACCATTTACACTTATTTTGTTCCATACTTTTTAGTGAGAACCAAGCTTATAGAAATAGTCTTAATAAAGAAAAAAACATTAGATTATTTCATCGAATTTTTTGGATTCGTGCTTTCGCGCCAGAACTTCTTTGAATTTGCCGATCACCCTACGGGCCTCGACTTACTAATTTGTTACGTTTCTTTTACTATTTTATAACTGAGATCGAACAAAACACTATATTTCTATTTTTATTTGAAAGTGATTACTTGAAAATGTTAGGCAACAAAACCGTTTGCTGACAGTTGCTGTTAGTTAAGTTAGAAAGCAAGCAAACTAGGGGACGGCTACAGAGATAAGCATTCAAGCTAGCTGATTGCCATAATGGCAGTTATTTTCTCATTAGTATCTTTTTATACATGTAATCGAACCAATTGGCAGTCAGTTTTTAAAAAATGCTAGGAGAGTCAGTGAAAAGGAAAGATAAAAAGAAGCCCGGAGTCGGAGTCGGAGTCGGCATGTTTTCTAACGACTCCGACTCCTTTACCCCAAAATCAGTCCGACTCCGACTCATCGACTCCGACTCCACAGCCCTGCTTAACGGTCACTGTTACGTATACTTTTTGTGTTGATTGCATTTAAAATATCTCCTGATGGTTATATGTTGCTGAGAATTTTCATTTGCTTTGAACCAAAGTTCACAAACTTAACGATTACAGTTAATTTTTGAAGAGACTTCATTTAGGGCATCTTTTACAGGCTTTTCATTTGGACCAAACTCATAACAATATGAAAATTCGTTATGTCGAAAACAGCCCTTTTATGATTAAAAATATAAACTTTTACCTCTTTGGATCTTTTTTAAATTCCAAAAACCAGCCTATATGAATTCTTGAGCAATAATTTACCTCTGTGCCAAATTTGGAAGAAATCCGACAAAAACTGGATTTGTATAAGGAACATACAGACACTCACCCATACACACCCCACAAACATACATCCATTTATATATATATATATATATATATATATATATATATATATATATATATATATATATATATATATATATATATATATATATGTGTGTGTGTGTGTGTGTGTGTGTGTGTGTAAAGAAAACCTTAACCACATCCCTCCCCTTTGAAGGATAAATTCCGAATGTGCTATTGTGCATTACTATGATTATATTGCAATTTATTCGTTTTATTAGTGCCTTTACCCCTGCTCTTTGACAGCCTGGAGCGACTTCTATTAAATTGAATTAAGTTATCTGTTATAGTTGAACCGAATTACTCAAAGATTCGACGTAAATCAAGGAATAGTATTAAAAAAATTTATATATTGCAAGTTGGTTTCATAAGGATCATAGAACATTAAATTAAATTTCTATTGTAAGGATGAAATAGATGTGGTTTTAATTAAAGTAGTCTAATGCTGAAACAGTCGAAGATTGTACATCAATATTGAATGCAATATTATTACCTTACTCGTGCTTGTATTTTCTCTGCTATTAACGGGAAAAATACTGATAAAAAATTACACGCAACCTTACTGTTGTGGATTTTATAATTAAACAATATTTAAAAATTATAATTAAACGGCACCATTCAAATTAAGTAGCACCATGAGTAGCATCGATACCTTGGCTTCGTAGGTTGCAGATTAAGAAACGATGTACAGCATCATTTCTTATATCTACGGCATTCTCGCCAAACATACCTTAACGCTCGTCGCTAAACAGCATTGATGGCCATCGTTCAGAATACGTTTTGTGTTGATTGCATTTAAAATAGCTCCTGGTAGTTATATGTTGATAACCGTTTTCATTTGCTTTGAACCAAGGTCTACAAATTTAACAATTAAAGTTAATCTTTGAAGCAACTTCATCTAGGGCAGTTTTTTACGGGCTTTTCATTTAGACTAAATTCATAACTATACAAAAATTCGTTCGTGCAGAAAAGAGCAATTTTATGACTCAAAATATGAAATTAGACCTCTTTGGGTCTTTTTAAAATTCCAAAAATCCGCCTATATGAATTCCTGAGCAACAATTTACCTTTGTGTCAAATTTGGAAGAAATTCGACGAAAACTGTGGATTTGTATAAGGAACATACACGGCACACACACACACACCCACGCACCTACAAACATACATCCATTTTTATATATGTATATAGAAGAGCCCGTGAGCGCCAGACCTACGTCATAGTAAAAAGGCCAAAATTTTCCTGCGTAAGCACATCACAGCAGGTAAGAAAAGTTCGCTATTACTTAAACTGAATTGAGCTGGCTTTGCTGGGAAACAGGAAGCAAAAGTTGCGTCAAAAACTGAGTCATTCCATGTCAAGTGACCTCGTCCCCTCGTCGTCTCCACCCGAGCATCTCCGATTCGAACGAAATTTTATTGAGGTGCAAAGACATGCCTTTGAAACTCACCTATACAAATTGTCAGCTCCCATGTTCCAAATCCTGAGGATCAAGGATCGAAATTTAAAAAAAAAAAAGGGCTCCAAAATGATCCGATCAGCTTTGTGAAACGAATTACCATGTTTAGCACAGTTCCCCCATTGGAGGCCATTTTGGAGCCCACATTTTATTTTTTATTTTTGAAGTATCCTCGATCCTCATCAATTGTGTCTTGGAAGCTGAAACTTTGCATAGGTTAGTTTTAAAGGCATGTCAGCACCTCTCTAGAACGTCCTTCAAATCGAAATGGGTGGATGGGGACCACCAGGTCACATGACATGGAGCGAATCTATTATATTTAGCTTTTGCATCAATTTTACGCACCTTTGCTACCTGTTTCCCGCCAAAGCCAAAGCGACTCAGCTTAAATAATATCGAACTTTTCTTACCTGCTGTGATGTCCGTACGCAGAAAATTTTTTAGCCTTTATACTATGATGTAGGCCTGACACTCATGGGCTCTTGGACTATTAGGTCAACAATGAAAATAAAAATTACCAATTCAACTTAATCTAATCAGCTCAGAGTATTTGCAACATGATATCTACATGGAGACATACCATCCAAATAAAAAGTGATACTGCAAGAAAGTTTGCAATTTAACTAGGAAATGGCTGTACTGATAAATATCTAAATGCATTTCTATGAGGTCAGCAATAAAAATAAGTATCAATATTGCATTATAACTATTGCAATACGCGCGCGGTATCAAGTTTTATCGCTTTGCTGGTTTTTAAAGCCAACTTCAATAAATAATCTGCGCAAAAATCTTAAAAACATCGACTTCGTTAGGCTCTATTCAAGCATGATGATTCAAGTTCTTGCATTGATAGCATCACTTTGATAACCCGGTAGTTTCTTTTTTTCCCATTTTTCTTGGCGTAATTTATCATTAGTAAACATAAACATCTTTTTCTAAAGCGCAGAAAGGATGAAAGGCTTTTCCCACCAAACGGAAAATTGTCTTTCTTGTTGTTTAGAAATGAACTATCTCCGATCGCCATTCATAGAAATGCCCAGTTGATGTCAGATAAAACAACAATGGAATGATTATTCTACCTTCACTTATGATTCTCCTAATTTGCTAGGTTTTTGAAAGGCATAAAGAACGTGGTTTTTCTAATAGCTTGAGGTTGCTGAGGGAAAAAACATTGATTTTTTGTTTGTTTTGAAAAAGGCGTTTTTGTACACGACATGCAATTACAGGAACTTTCACACTTTGGCTTTCTATGCAATAATTATTGTGCAATGAACATTTGAGTTTATTACTGTATTTCTCTTTAGAAAGAGCTCGAAAATGGTTACTTTTCATGAACCGTACACTAAAAATACTGAATAAATACCAGACATAACGTAACGTTCTAACCAGAATTAATTAAGGAAAACACAAAAGATTCTGCCTATACCATACTTTAGCTATAAACGACGATGTATAAAAAAGGAATAGTAAATAACTTTCTTTCTAACGAGCCTTGTAAAAAATTTCATGTGATCTTATTCCATGTAAACGGTGACAGCAGTACTGCCTCCAATGTTCTGGAGTAATTTAACTGTTATATAACTGGTGTAAAGTAACATATCGCTTTGGGATGTTTATACCATAGTAATGTTACTATTTTGTAACGTATCACTGATTTATGTGTAAAGTTACACCAGCATCCTCTGTACGGTTACAAAAAAAGTGTTTGAAAGGTTATGCATTAGCAAAAATAATCTTTCATCAGTTTTCCGTCGAAGGCTACCCATTTTTAAGCGTAAGTTGACTGAAATTTCTAACTACTCAATGATTTAAATAATCCAATGTCCAATGATATTAAATAATCAGGTAACAACTTCTTTTTATAAGTTCTTAACTTAAAGTTTGAAAATTTATTAGTAGGTTACAATACTTGAAACTACCAATCATAAGACCATAACTTCTTACATATAATATAACAAGTTTTACCATAGTCATTGATATTTTGCTATAACAGTTTTAAAAAAAAAACAGTATCTGAAAATAACAGATTTGGAAAGCTCTTAGGTTTTGTGCCTGCCTTCTTTACTGCTTTTGCCTTCCGTATTGTTTAAATCACGCAATATTTATCAGGTTAATGCTTTCTCACAACCAATGTACACCAGTCAATTTCAGACCATTCGACATTCATTTCAATTACAGCCGAGATATTTTCGATTTTTTCAACAAAGAGAGAAGTAGAGAGGACTCGGTGACAGAGAAACAGACTCGTAACGTGTTCCCAAATCTGTTAAGATTATCCTGTTGGAATTGTTACCTACTAAAGAGAAAGCGGAGCCTTCAGCATTTCTTTTTTTCCCCCTCTCTTTTTTCTAATTTTTCATACCTTTTCCAGCTTTTTGTTTCTCGTTGGTCACAATTTTTTTCTTCTCTCTTTTTTTTATATTTTTACTGCGTTTTCGCATGCAAACCTTTTCACTTCTTTCTATGTCTTTTATATTGAAGAAAAAAAAAATTGAATTCGAAAATTTTCAAATTTCGACGGATTTACACGTTTGTAAGGGAATCCATTTTGACCTTTTTGAAAAACGTCTGTGTGTGTGATTGATTTTTTGTGACCACTCTAGCTGAAAACTACCACTACTTGAAAGCGAACGAAATTTTGTACTCAAATTCCTCAAGGGGAGTGTTCGAATGTATCTGTTATACCCCAAGAAGTAATTTACGGATTCAGACAATTGGTCTATAAATATACCTCAAGGGGTAATGATACTAATTCGATTTTGGATAAACAGCTCTAAGGAGAGTGAAGTAATCCATAAACAGCAAAAGGAGAAATCATGAACAGGTATTTTTTTGACTTAATATGCTAAAAAACATATTTTACATGTTAATTAATACATAATATTATGTACTTTAAATTGTAGTAATTGGTTTTGAAAAATCCTAAAAAGACACTTTCAAAAAACTGAAAAATTTTAAGAGGAAGAGTTACTTTCTGTTCGCGATGCTTTCTAAATAATTTCTGGATTATTCGTCCCTGTGCAAAATCAGTATTTTAAGCCCCTTTGAATTTTTGGCATCTTTGAATTTAAATTATGTTTCTCGCAATCACGAGCGTGTGTGTGTATGAATGCGCGTGTGTGTGCGTTTGTGTAGGCGCATATGTGTGGGTGTGTGGGTGTGTATGTATGCATGTGTGTGCGAGTTGTGTATGCAATGCTGTGTGTGTACGCGCGAGTGTGTGTAGGCGTTCGTGTGCGTGTGTGTATGTAGGCATGTGTGTTTGTGTCTGTGTGCAGGCATGAGTGTGTGTATGTGTGTGTGTAGGAGTGTGTGTTTGTGTCTGTGCGCAGGCATGAGTGTGTGTATAGGATATGGACGTAACCTGGAGACGGTTTTCGCAAGAGGAACAGCATCGGGAGGTCGGTCGATGCGACGGTGGTGCTAGCAGAGGGTGCTGGTGGAAAATAAAATGACAGGAATTCAAAACAGTCAAATGAGAACAATAAGCAATCGTGATTGCTCAAAAAACGAATATTTAGAAATTTCTCGCGTGTACAATGCCGAGTTTGCACGCTACAATGACAGATTGGAGTTTTGTTTATTTCAGCAGAAGATTTCAAGGATATTAGCAAACATTTATTATATTGAAACGAACCTATCATTACATCATTTATCAAAATGATATCTTCACTCACAATTGCAAATAACAGTCTAAATGGAATGTTCTTCAATCAGTGTAAGATATACAAATAAAAAATAATAATACAAAGAAGTTTTATTTCAAACACTTTAGTAGGAAGCGAATCTTTACTGGTAACGATAGTGCCGAGAAGAACCTTCTTCACTTACTTATTAAATAGTTTCGTATAGTTCTTGGAGCTGAGATAACAAAAACGCAATTATCCCAAACGCCCACACAAACGCTCATGACACAATGAAGGTTCTTTCTCCCATTTTTTTTTCTCTCAAGCCGGTGTTAGGCGAGGCTCCAACAATCGAAGAAGTGAGAAGAAAGTAACCCGGTGAGAAACGAATTGCAAAATATCGTTTTTGGAAACATTTAAAACTGTTACGAACTTAGTGGAGATGATAATCTCCAGCGGGAGGTTTTTCCTCAGCTGGCTAGTTCTATGTGTCTGTGACCGTGACCTAAAACTTCTCTCTCGACACATCGGTCTAATGAATCGGGTTGTTCGTATAGGAAATGAATGAGTTTTGAAACTGAGTTAGAACAAGAACAACTTATGTGAATATGTTGCTCATTTTATGTTTTTCTCACGTTAACAAATTTTCAGATAAAGAAAGATAAATTGTTAATTTCAATTACAATGTTTCGTTCAGAGCTCCATGAAAGGAATAGTTTGTCTAATTAAATGGGATAATTATTTTATTTCAGAAAAATTTCTCTGCTTCAAACACTTTATTCTTTCGGCTACATACTGGTAGCTACTGTTAAAGTACTTAGTACACTCAAAGTGCCACACACTCTGCTCAGTTAGATTTCAATGTTTACAAAGGTTAGTGCGCTAAATAAGGCTACCCTAAGGTTCATGATCTAATATCTTGTTCATTTATGATTCAATTGGTTCCAGCTTTTGCACATGCACATTCATCAGATAATTCATAAAAACAATAAAAACATAATTACAAAAGTAAATTTAAGTTCCAATTAAGTTTTTTAAGAGTTTTAGCAAAGAAAAGCGATTTAGCCTTATAAGGAGCATGAGTTCCCAACAAGACCAACTCTGGGCAAGGATTACCTCACGCAGAAATTAAGACCAAAACAAGAAGTTCTGTCTAGAACTAGACGAGCCTACTTTCCCGTATACCCATTCTACTTTCTAGTACTTGATCAATATACTCAAAAATAGCTAAAATCGCGAATTTTTTCAAACATATTTTTAAAATACTTTAAGCTGATTTCTAGGAATAAAATATTCCTCACTCATCTAAAAAAAATAGATGCGTTAAAAAAAAAGGCAGCAATTTTTAAACAAAGCAGCTAATACAATTTTTTCCAATAAAAAAAAATCTTTAACAGCTTTCAAAACGAAAAAATTATAATTAAAATTCATAAGCTCATTAAAATAAATACATCATATCAAAAAAAAAATCGTTTCTTTTTCCCCTGTTGCCAAAAACAATTTTTTAAATGAATTAACGCACTTACCAAAATAAATAAAAACAATAAAATGTCAACTTAAAGAAATAATTTTCATTGTCAAAAAAAAAAAAATTGTCTGCGCATATGTTTATGTAGAAACATAAATGACTTTGAGTTTATTCGTCGAAAACTGAATACCAAAGTTAAAACTTTAGCGTAAAAATAAAAACAAGTCAAATCAACAATAATTATTTCACAGTCAAAACCATAGCTGCGGAGTCGGAGTCAATCTCATTTTGGGATAAAGGAGTCGGAGTCGAATATCTAAGAATCGGAGTCAGTCATTTGTCCGCCGTGTATAAATTTTTGCTAAGGCTACGAAGTCAGAGTCGAAGTCGGGGAATCGGAGTTCGATTAATTGTCGGGCACAGGAGTCGGAGTCGGAGTCAAGTGCCCCTAAATTCTCGGAGTCGAAATCTGGAGTTTGGCGTCAAGAGCTATTTCCAACAAAATTTGTTTGAAGTAAATCCGCCTTCAAGTACGGAATCTACATTGACTTTCAGTTTCCCCGTAGGTGCTAATGTTAAGGGAATTGAACTGTTCAAAATTGAACGGAAAAATGTTCAAATCAAAAAGATATTTTATATACAAGTTTTTCATCAAACGCTTTTTCCTAAAAAGTTTGTTTGAAGCAAATTCGCCTCACAGTTCGGAATTGCCTTGAATTTCCCCGTAGGCGCTAATGTTAAATTTTTTTGAACTGTTCAAAATTGAACAAAAAATAGTTCAAATCAAAAAGTGAAACATGGGAATGAGGTGTCCTCGCCGAGATGTTTCGAACAAAAAAAAGTTTGTTCGAATCGGACAATTCATTCAAAAGTTTTTATGGGGGCACAGACAGACAGACAGACAGACCGACAGACATTTTCCCCCATCTCAATACCCTACTTTCCAATTTTTAATTTTTCAATATTTATTTAATTATTTTATTTATTTTTGACTTTTTTTTTTTTTTTTGTTTTTTGCAATATTTTTAAGATGCATTAAGCCTTCTTTCATGCTTTTTTCTTCTTTTTCTGACTTTTACTGGGAAAGTAGGCTAAAAAAACTGCCAAAAAGTACTAAATTAAAGTTTTAAAGAATTGAAAAATTCTTAAATATCAGTATAAAAATATATTAAACCACATTTGATAAACTGAAAAAGGTTTTTAAAAGTTCTTTCCCATATGGTTTTTTAAACCCTTTTCCAAACGAAAATAAAAATGTCATAAAAATAATTTGAATAAAAAACAAAACATCTCTATGAAACTAACATACATCTCTATGAAAATATTACGTACAAAAAATGAAATAGTTTGCGGACCTTTCTTATGATTAATTTAATCCACTGAATGAATCGAACTATCGCTTACCTGTGGTCAATGTTAAGCACTCGGAAAAAGATCTTCCGACTTCCATAAATGAGTTTTTTTCTTAAAATTCCTCAAGCAAAAAACGAAAACTAAATATGAAATTTCTGTAATTTTCTCGGCCATTTGGTACAAAAAAAGGTGCGTTAATGGTTGAAGATGAAAAGATTTGAATTTCTCTTGTAAGAGATAACGTTAAAAAGGTTTTAATTGCTGAAAAAGTGCCTTTGAAAGAGGCGAATATTCTTTTTTGTGCACGTTAGACGGCAGGAGTTACTTCTGATAAAATTTGTAAAAACAAATCTGCCTCTTACACCAGTATTTACATGTACTTCAAACTTTTGCATATGACCTAATGTAATTGAAGGTTTTTGAACTCGCCGAGGTTGACAAACAAAAAATGTTTCAGCCAAAAAATGAAACTTGATTATGAGGTATTCTTTGACAACTTTCAAACAAAAATTTTTTCGATCAAATCAAAATATCAGCTTAAAAGTTAAAATGGAAGGGACAGACAGGCCAATTTGTTATTATTATTGATATTTATTTTCGTATTATTATTTTTTATAGTCTTATTATTACCATTATTATTATTATTATTATTATTATTGATATCTATTTTCATATTATTTTTTACAGTCTTATTGTTACCATTATCATTATTATTATTGTTATTTTTATATTATTATGTTACCATTATTATTGTTACTTTTATATTATTAATAGTGGTACCCGCACGGCTTTGCCCGTAATAGAAAAATTAAAAGGTCTTTTGGTTCGCCTGCATTTTTACAAATAATGTATGGTGAATTTTCTCGCCAGTTGACTTGTACCCATGTTACGGTTCCACGTTATGATAATTTCGTAAATAATGTATGGTGAATTTTCTCGCCAATTGGCTTGTACCCATGTTGCAGTTCCACGTTATGATTATTTCGTATCTCGCCAATTGGCTTATGCCCATGTTACGGTTCCACGTTATGATAATTTCGTAATTTACTCGTCCATCTTATGATATTTTTGTTCTTAAAATTGAATAGAAAAAGAACCACATCGAATTTTCGAAAAATCGCTTCGAGGTGCACACCCCCATGCTACAAACTGAATTTGTGCCAAATTTCATGAAAATCGGCCGAACGGTCTAGGCGCTATGCGCGTCACAGAGATCCAGACATCCAGAGAGACTTTCAGCTTTATTATTAGTAAAGATGTTACCATTATTACTATTATTATTAGTGTTATAAGTTTTTACAATAATATCATAAATTTATATTATTATAGTTTTTTATTATTATTAACTTACCGCGATACTTTTACGAAAAGTGACATTTTTTTTTTCATGGTTTATTATTATTTACTTTAACGGGAAAGTTTACTAAAACACCAGACAGCGCCGATTATATCAAACTCTAACAAATTTTCCTCAGAAAAGCGGAGTTAAAAGGTCGTATCCATTTTCGCTGAAGCAGAAGTCAAGAAGACCGAAAAGCTTTCTCTTCTGCTTTCTCTCTCAATACGTCCAGAAAACTTCGAAAACATGATGAATTGGGCAACCCTCATTAACGTGCAAACAATCTATTTGAATTCCTCTGCAATCATCTTCGTTCATTTTCTCCCCTAATCAATCACTTACTTGGCATACGAAACCCTTAGCTCATTCTAATATATTCACTTCATGGAAACTGTTTTCCGAGAAATCTTTGTTCCGTTTACAAGTGGAGGCAAATAATATTTGAGAATGTATCTTTTCCCAATTCATGGTATTGTGTAGAAATATGTTGTTACGAGAAGCTTGAATGTGGTTATTAATGCAAAATATGACCTTTTATTATATGGAAACCATTAGACCGTGTGATAATTAGTTTTTTAAAAATATGTGCCATGAGCAACGCTGCATAGCAATGCTGTGAGGAGCTGGGTTACACGTTACATTTTTTTTTTTTTTAATATTTTATTGGAGGTGAGGGGAAAGGTCTGTAACGATGGAGCAAAATTAAAAAGACGGCAGCAGATATTAAGCTGTGTAAAAAGAGAGTGTCAGAAATCGCAAGTGCAAAATGGCACAAAGTTTTGAAACTGCTTTATGGTCAAAACGGTGTACAAGTACGTTTTTTTTTTTCTTTTTTTTTTTTTTTTTGGAAGATAATCATTTTCCATTTAAAGCTATGTGTAACTATAAAAAATATAAGTTTATCTTTTTTTGCTACAACCTGTTGAAACTAACAGTTTTTAATCAATTTGTATTATTTATTTATTTATTTATTTTTTTGAAATTGCCCTTTTCAAAAAATTTATTTATTAATTGTTTTTTTTTCTTTGCTGTTGATCAATACCTATGAGTACTGCAGTCACTGGACAAGAGAGTTTCCACTTTTGTGCCAGATATTAGAGAGATTTGAAAAAATGTGAGTTTTTCAGGAACTGTACATTTAAATGCAGACTTGAATATAAAATTTTTTATTTAGTAGCAAGTATCCAGGAGACACTTTTAGTTTTGTAATACATCCTTCTATTTATTTTTCGTTTCCCGCTTCATGCAGGAATTTTATTTTTCTAAGAAATCAAGAACGCAGTCTTTAGCTGCTTAGCCAGCCAACACTTTTATACCGATAGGCAAGCAACCTTTTAGCGCAGTGTCAAAGGATTGCCTTCTTGTTTTCACAAAAATAAAAACCTTGAATCAAGCGGCATTTAAAAATGAAAATAGAACTATATAACTAAAATTAAAAGATTTCTGGTCACTTGCTACTGAATAAAATTAATTTTCAAGTCTATGGCAACAAAAAAGCAATTTCAATTTCATCTTGAAATACATATTTTATGTTTTCATAATTAGACCAGTTAACGCTTTCCTTCATTGATATCTAGTCACTTTTTGATCATTAAGGGTAAAGTGTTTAGTATCTTTCAACAAGAGCGGACTGACTAATATGATAAAGTGGCACAGTCCGCTGGGACTCAACATCAGACATATCCTGATGACGGTAAAGGCGGTACAAAACTGACACTGGTTTAATTATTCATTTGGAGGAAATAATAATGCATCTCTGTTGGGGCAATAATAGTAAGATATATTGTACGGGTAAGAATGATGTTGTTGCAAGATCAAAATTTTACTTTTTTTTGTTTAGTGTGGGATTTGCGTTGCTCTTGAGTTCCTCTAGTTGGTGTACCAATTGCGCAAAAATAAATAAATAAAATAAATAAATAAATAAATAAAGACCTGTGACCCCCACTTTCCCTAATCAACTCTAGTTTGAATTCTGAAACTTTGAATTCAAATTATGTTTTTCGCAATCACGAGTTGCGACAAAACCCTACTCATTGGAGTTATTGTTTCTAGAAACGGCTCCTGTCCCCCCAAGCCTGCACCTCCTCCTGGTTGGTTACGTGTGTAAAGTTGAGTGTGCGCGCGCGTGTAAGTGTGAATGTGTATGAGCAATTGAGCATGCGTGTGTAGGCATGCCCGCCACCGTCCATCAGAAGTGGATTCTGGGGGACAGTGCTCAGGACCAGAGGAGCCGCGTCGGTGGGCTGTGATGCTGCAGAGGCACCTGGTCCAAGCTGAAAAAGGAACCACAACATCAAGGATGGTAAAGTGAGAACAATGAGCAATCGTGATTGCTCAAAAAACTAACATATATCCTAGAGGTGGAACTACCATGTGTCAATTGTCGTAACTGCGAGGGGCCCCTGCGACCATGTGGGCCCGAAAAGGATTCAACAATGCACGTGAAAAATGTTTTAATGATAATGATATACAAAGGGACCCAAAAATGCATTGTGACGGGCCCCCAAACCTGTAATCCTTACAGATTTTTTTTTACAGTGTCTCTGCCCACAAATCCAATGTTAAATTCAATGTACCAGGGCATTTCGGAAAATAACCGCCCTTTGGGCATGGCACTGGAAGTGCGGCTCGGAGCGCCCTCAATCGAATGCACGAGCAATCTGTGATTCAGTACGCTTCCAGTGAGAGAGCGAGAGTGTTGTAGGACCAAGCGTTTGCTAGTTATAGCGTGACAAAATGAGTGCCAGCATAGAAAGTCCCGCGAAATGTGAGGTGCGAGGAGTGATAAGATTTCTTTCCAAAACAAACGTCACAGCCAATTGAGTTCTGGGGTTATGCTTCTGCACGAAACGCGCTCTCTCACACTGCTGTAAGAACGCAAGAGCTTTTGATCAAGAGTTCAAATGTTTCCCCATCCTCCCTACAGTCCAGACTTGGCTCCTTCTGATTACCATCTGTTCATTGCAATGAAGAAGTGGCTTGGAGTACAGAATTTCGCTGACGACGAAGAACTTAAAAGCGCAGTGACACATTGGCTTAAATCGCAGACGGCCACTTTTTATGCAGATGGAATTGATAAATTGGTAAAACGGTACGACAAGTCCCTAAATAATGTTGCCGACTACGTTGAAAAATAGAGGAGAGTTGTATCTTTGATATGTAAATAAATATTTTTCCTCTGTGCTGGTTTGTCTTATTTACAGCGATTCGGATGTTACTTTCCGAATTGCCCTTGTACTTCGAATCTTTACTTAACAAATAAACTTATAGAAATGTTCATTGGCTTTCTTTTTTAGCGTAGAAAAACTTTTTATTTGACGAATTACAATTATTTTAGTAAGGAAAAGGAGGAAAATTAATTATTAATTAAAATTTTTAGAAAAGAGAGTAATCCCAGGTAGAACAGTTAATGTTTTCATGCTTCAAAAACGTCTTAAAATGGTTGTCGCACTGTTGAAAATTATTTTGAAATGTTTATCAAAAGAACTACTATTTGGGTATTGATGCGTTTAAGAAAAAATGAACCATTCTTACGATGAGGCTTTAGATAAGCATTTCTGAACAGCTATCTATTTAAAACGCATCAATCGTAAAGCATAGGTTCCTAGGAAGTCCAGTGCCGGATCTAACGATTTTTTTGAGCCGGAGCAAATCTTGAAATTGTTATTCCTACCTATCTTCCTGCAAGTTTTCATACCGACATTCAACGGGAAAGAACGCAAAAGTATGGTGAAACTTCCGGCTGAAATGAAGTTGAAAAAAAGGAAAGACGAACTCACTTCCTTACAGGGTTTTTTTTTTTCCAGTTTTTGATAAGCGTACTAAACTTTTTATATTCTTTGAACTGTATTAACATAAAAATGAATATTTAATTTAGGGGGGAGGGGGTAAAAGCTCTTCTTTATCTTTCCTAGTGACAGCAAATGAACTTGATAAGGTTCCATGACCATAAACATTGAGCCCTTTCCTTACAGAAAAGGTAAACTATCACATCACCTATCACAGGGTCTGTTCATAAATGATTTTCCACCATTTTTCAAAAGATATAATCCCTCTACACCATGTGTCATAAAGTGTCACTCTTCACCCCTCCCCTCCCCTTTGTCACACGCCACGCTGTTGTTTATCAACATTTTCTTTCAAACAATGTGTGATGTCACACTTACAATTACCCCCTCCCTACCCCTTGTCACAAATTGTCACAATTTTACCAACCCCTCCTCAAAACCTGGTAACATTTGTCGACAGCCCCAAAGAGAACACGTGCATTCAAAACAGGGTTTTCAAAATTTTCAATTATTGTAGTTAAGTCGCCGACAACAATAAATCATTGTTAGAGAGAGAGTGAGAGAAGAGTTATTGCACTAAAAAGTCAATCACCGTTGAAAAGCAAACAATAATATTTCTTGAATGTTTTCCACGAAAAGATAAAAGTCCTCTAATTATCTTTAATGGATCCACAATGGAGGCACACATTGCAGAACAAGAAAGTCAAACTAAAGAAAACGGATTGAGATAGTATAATAAAAGATTTTCGCACACAGACAATGACAAGTTGTTCAATCATAATCATGCCCACTAGTATTATATTTCTTTTGAATAAAGAATAGGCAAATAGCGTTTTATGTCTGTAATGCATTCAGAATATTAATGAAATTTTATTTGTATTGAATAGAGTTTAGCATACAAAGCATCTCAAAAGTGATTTATGCAATATTATGAATAAACACAAATGGAAAAGTTTTGCATGCTAATAGAAAACGAAATAATCCATTTCATAATAAATATTTTTGTGGTATCATTATAATAATAATAATTATTACAATTATATAATAATTATTACAATTGTATAATAATTATTACAATTATATAATAATTATTACAATTATATAATAATTATTACAATTATATAATAATTATTACAATTATTATTATTACGCATTATTATTTTTGATAAACGTGGAAAAAATTTGCTTTTTCTTAATTTAAAACAGTTTAATACAGTTCGAAAACTTCAGTTTTTCTCAGAAAATAAAAAAGTATTATTTAAAAATTACCCTGAATAACTTAGATAACTGATATTTTCACATCATTATATCACACACTGAAATTTCATATAATGTATGAATATTCGATTTTAATAAGTGATCCATAGGGCGGAAAAGCAACCCAATGAAGAAATGCTGCAAAAGGATGAAAATACCGTTAAGGCATTTATTTTCGCGAATTTCGCCGGCTTGCCGTAATCACGAAAATTTAATCCTCGCAAAATATTATTCGGCGTAGATTTTTAAACTTTCGGCTCTGTTTATAAAGATTTTCCGAAATTTTCGTCTCGCGAAATCACCTATATCTTCATTTTTGAGAAAATTACGGCTCAAGAAAATAAGTTGATCAATCAGCTCTTGCAACTTCAGTTGTAGTCATTTTCTGTTGTAGTTTCAAAGTAGTAAATATGAATAAATAGTCAAACAATATATATTTTTTCGATTATTTACATCATCCAGTTACAGTAACTCAATCAAATTCTTACCAATCTTTGGGGGCGATCTGATACGATCTTTGTCTTAATTAATGAACTTTAACTCAAAAATATCACACCTAATTCTTTATTTCATAAAGCTTTTTCTTTTCTTTGCCAAAACTTAAAACTACGTCAGTGATAGATAAAAGTAAAGACGATTTTTATTTGTATCTGTGCACCTCATACTAATTAGCATATTATGGAGGGTTTATTGCTCAATATCACAAGAAGGGATCAGATTCTTTGGCAAGGGTACTCGATGTGTGAAAAAATCCCAATGTTTAAAATGACGTCCGGCTGGCAATCGAACTTGAAGAACAACAGTACGTGGAATTTGCTTAAAAAACAAATTTTGAGAGTATATATCAGGGCTGCTGATTCGGAGAAAAAAAATTTTGAAAAAAAAAAAAATAGAACCGACTTCAAAATTGCTCTAAAAAGTGAAAAATAATTTTATTCTTTAAACACCATCGATAATGCTTTTAAACATAATTTTTAAAGTTGGCGCAAAAACAAAACGTAAAATCCAGTGTAAGCATGCTTCGTTCATATTTTTTTTCAGATAAGCATCCAAAGTTACGAATGAAACATTTATATCGTTACTCAAATATGCTGTTATCAATGCATAATGTATGTGGTAGTGAAGAAACTATGCCTGGTTAAATTTATAGTTGTAGTTGAGTTATGGCTGTGAATGATCTTATCTATCGTTTTTGCGCCAACTTCAAAAATTATGTTTAAAAGCATTATCGATGGTGTTTAAAGAATAAAATTATTTTTCACTTTTTAGAGCAATTTTGAAGTCGGTTCTATTTTTTTTTCAAAATTTTTTTATTTCATTCTTTTTAGTGTAAATGTAGGTATTTCAGGAATAGTAAGAAGTTACCATCACGAAACTTCGTCTTATTTTTTTCACAAAAATGCTCCATACTAAAAAAAAAAAAAACTATAAACACGCATTAAATTTTAGGCGATTGGCACTAAAAACTTATGTGTGTTCCTCTCTAGAATTCATGTGTAGTTAATTTAATTATAACCATTTAAGTATTACGTTTTCCCTAACTAGTTTCCATTTCACAACATACAAGTTTCTTGTTATGCAATCCTGTATTTTCTTACTTATCCCCGATCATCTGTTATTGGCGTAGATGATAACGATAAAAATACTACTGTGTAGTTGAGGCAAACCAAATGGTAGCATTGTGAAGGCTAAGCAGATCCTAATCACTGCATCACCTCGCTTCCAGGTTAGTTTTACCCCCACTAGGGAGCAATAGCACTGAAGAAGGGAAGATTTCGATAATTCTCATAGGCTTACTATAAATCAGCAGGATTACCAAAATCAAATTATTTATGCCAAAAATGAGACGACAGTGCCAGATTCCCGATTATCGAAATATCCCCCTGAAGAAACTTGATGCTTGCTTCAGAGAAGCCTTCATTCAAAATTATCACTACAATTACTATTAATGTTACTGTCGTATGGCACCAAACTTTCATAACAATGGGTTTTATATATTTAATCATTTAATAAGGAAATTGCATGAAATTTGTTGTTTTTTGCCCATAACTTTTTTTCTAAAGGACAAATATGGTCAAGCAAAGTAATGGGACCTAAGTTGAGCCATCCCCTATCCATTAAAAAAAGAATCATCAAAATCGGTTCACTAGGTGAGACGCTGTGAGTGGACAAACAAAAAAAAAAAACATACATACGGTATGAACTGATAACCGCCTCCTTTTTGAAGTCGGTTAAAAAATGACCGACTCCGACTCCGCAAGCACTGGCAGAGTTACAGACTTTGCGAGAAAATGACCGACTCCGATTTCGCCTTACGAAATTTTAAACCTTTAACTCCCGACTCTGACTCCTTTACCCTGAAATCAGTCCGACTCCGACTCCACAGCCCTGGTATATATACACACGCATATTATATACCAAGTTTGAATTGGTACCGGAAGCACCGCAACGCCGTTCCATGACTGTTTTTTTTTGGGGGGGGGGGGGATATTTGTTTTCGAATAAAATGTTTAAAATTACGCTAAGGATTATTAGTATTAAAAAAAATTATTTATGCATCACTCGTCCAATAATCTCTTATAAAAACAGGAGACATTTTTTTTTCTAGGCAGAAGAGTTTTCAACCTTTGCCACAGCGATTTTGCTCCTCTTGGTCAAAGCATTATTTACATCTTTGTATATTAAAATACTAATACTGTCAATATCAATTAAAACCAAGGTCTATGGCAGGCTTATCTCCCAAGCTACTCCCTGATTGAGCTTCTTTTAGAATTTAGTGTTTTTGTACTGGCATTCCGGTGCTGGAAAATTTAAGAATTCACCCCTTTCTTTTTCCGGTCCCGATAATTTTAATACTAATAGTATTTTTTTATTTTAACCTTTGATCAACAAATAAGCTCCTATAGTCCTACAAATAATATTACAAAATCACACGGTAGTTATATTAAACAAATTTCAATTCAGAAACAAAATTTTATTGCTATTTTTTCAGTGTTAGGTAATTGTCATAAGTCTGCAATTTTATTTTTTCAAATAGTTTAAATGGAGAATGGAGTAATAAATTGAAATCTTTTACTAAAGTAAGTTCTTTAGTTCGTAATATTATTTGTAGTTCGTTTATTTATCGTCATGAAAAAAAAAAAAAAAAAAAAAACATGACAGCATTTCTTCAGACCGAGAACCCGGGGTACGTAAGTCCATTAGAAAATTTATAAAAAACGCAAACTTTTAGAAGAATTAGAAAAGCAAAATTCTAGTACATAATAACAACAGTGAAGTTGAGGAAGCCCCAAATTGTGCTGATGCTTGAGGAAATATAGGGGAAGGTTGCCCTCAATGAACCGGTTCCATGACTAGACCGCGAAGATATTTCCCGTACTGGAGTTTGCGCAGACACGAAATCAGTTTTAGTACCTTCCTTTGTCTGAAAGCAGTCTACTGCAAAGCCATCAAGTAGCTAAAATTATTTTATTCTACTGTTAATCGGTCAGAAAAGATTTCTACCATTATCTTACTAATTATTGAGATTTTAATTTAGTTATAACATGCTTTAAATATCACTGATCAATTAAACGTGAGCTTTGACTTAAAAGAGTGCCTTTTTAGGTACCATTCCCCATAATTCATGTTTCATCATGATTCGTCACAGCAGTAACACCTATAAAAATATTCAAAATGACGCAGTTGTTATCAATGGACCACGAGGTGTTTTCACGAATGGACCACTTGACAAAGTGGTTCATTTATGGAAAATCTCAAATATATATGTACTATAAATCTCAAACTTCAACTCAATTACCTTTGAAAATTGCTCAATTGTTTAAAAATAACTATGATAATAAAAAAAATAATCTCAGTAATTCATGAAAACTGTTATACTTTATTATAATTTCAAGTCAAAATTTTTATAAAATTGATTAAAAATTTAAAACATACTAATAGTTTCAAATATTTTTGCTACTCCAGAAAAATGCAAAAATTAGTTAAATATGGCCAGTGGTCAAGTGAGAGCATGTAACGTGCTACAGTAGCTTACAGAAAGGGTGGCATGGGACCGTAACGAACTCTACAGACAATAAAGAGTCCTGAAAGCATTTTTAAACAGTCGGATGTAAGATCAAAACCGGTTTGTTGAAACCTTAGTCACTTATTAGAAATTTAGGAGATTAGTCCTCCGAAATAGGAATATGATTGGTGAATCATATTTTGAAACTAGAGAAGACGTTTTCGGAACTATGTACTTCCGAAAAATTGGGGGAATTGGCCTTTCATGAGGCTGAGGAAAAGAAAACATGTCTCACAGATTTAATTAAGACAAAAAGTCTGTTAGTACTATATTCTCTGGTAGTTTGAGACTTCAGCTTCTGGTTTCAGTAATAATATGGTCAGTAAGCTCTCTGACATTTTAGAGAGCAAGTACAATCTTGCGTCGAACTATCATTTTCAAACTCGATTTAACAAAATTCTCAACAGTTCAAAAGAGGTTAAGAACAGTGTTGCAAAGGTTGGGAAAAGATCAAGTGGTGAAAGAAGTGTGATGCCAACAGCTTTGTATTATGTGAGTGCTGGGGTTTCTTTATGTCCCTCTTATCCAAAAATAAAACATTTTAGAAAATAAATCTATTTGTCTTTAACTTATTGTTATTTTTAGTGCTTATGGATCACCTATTATAAATACTTGTAAGTTACGCATTAATTTTTTAATTTGAGAATGTGGTCCAGTGATGGGAACTCAATGGTCCATCCATAGCAACCGGTAGCCATGAATGGACCACATGCTAACATATTTATTTTTAATTTTCATTCTTTATTGTGTATATTTATCATGAAAGTGAAAATTATTTTTAAAAGAGAAATATGCTGAGAATTTGTTCCTATAATTAACGTAAAATTTGAGTTGGATTTTCTCTCTAAAAAAGCCGAAAACTGTTATGTGGTTCATTGACGGCAACCTTCCCCTAGCTGGTTCTGGAATAAAAAGCGCAAAAATAGAAATTAGTCAAATTAATATTTTAACATGCTATATTGCTCCTTAAACTTTTATTTTACATGCTAATCGCAAAAGAACATAAGTTAGTTACAAGTATTGGATAATATTTACCAATAAAATTGTTAACGCAGTAGTTTTGGTAATGTGTACCAACGTAGTTCCGCTTCAAAGAGTTCTGTTAAAAAATTAATGTTAATGAATTGAGCATTTTCAAAAAAGCTAGGATGATAAGAAATATTTAATAAAACTCATAGTAGATAATCAAACTGCTCATTTAATTTTTTGATGAGATTAAAAAATGAAAAGTAAAAGGGCAGATCAACGTGCCCCATCTCCTCTTACCGTATTTACTAATTTCAAAACACTTAACAGTAAATAATTTTCGTTTAGGCTTAAGTCTAACAGTCAACCGTAAAAGATATCAAAAAATATTTTTACTACAAAAGTAAGCACCTGAAAATGACTTTTAGAATAGAACGAATCGACTGAAGTTTATTTCGGTATCAATCACTAGTCTTGCCAATCTACACTGTTGAAGCTTTTTTAGACATTGTTAGGTAATCCTCGCTTCGGGGAAGATGGAATTGAAACATAAAATGGAATTCGTTGAAAATTACTTATTGATTCGTTTCTCTATCTGTGATTCTATCAGTGGACATGTCCACGACAAGATGATAGGGAATTGCATCAGCGCAATGATAGTTCAGAGTTTTGAAAGTTAAGGAATGAATCTAAAAAAATATTAGAATACTTCAGAAAATAGTTGAAACTAATATTTTTCATGGTTTTAAAGACATTGTTACATTTCGGTAAACTTCGAAATATTTTCAATATTTTAGCTAAGAATGTGATCATAAAATAGAGTAACACATATTTTTCATTTCCATAATTTATTCAAATTAATTTGTATATTTGCTGTATTTGTCATTTTTATTCTGTTCATTTAAATATTCTAAGTAGAAAATTGCCCATCAAGATATGACCTGTGAAAATTGCTCCTACATTTAAACGAAGCAATTGCCTGCCAGGTGATAGTTGAAAATTTAACCCTAAGCTCCCGTAGATAACGTTCATTGTCGACCACTTTTTTGTTTGTTCATTCCTCTGAAATGACAGTCTTAACAGTAAAACAGTTAATAACCGGATCGAGTTCAGGCTTGTCACAATTTTCCTTGCATTCTAAACATTACCAAAACATATTATCAAATAATCATGTCATGGCGCGAGTTTCATTGTTGACGACGTAAGGAGCGTTACTCGATCCTTGGCTAAGGATTCTAATTCGTAGTTAATAATTTTGAAATGGATTTATTTGATTTTTCAATTTAAAATATTTATTTAAATTTCTGATTACAGCTAAGACCTTCTCTATGGTGGGGAGACTTTTCCCACTTGCTTTACAGAAAGACCATATTACGTGTACATGTATACACGATGCTTAATTTGTTGGGGAGCTCACGAAAGCCCAGATCCTGCATTTTCAATTTGATGAAAATTTTGACATTTTAGACGAATTTTAAACTATTTACATATGAACAAATTCTGAGGATTACAGGGCTGCCGCTCATCTTTTGTTATCATCACTTTGGCCAATCAGCAATCAGGAAAGAAAACTAACTATAGTTAGAAGAAACAACTTGGTTCTCTGGCTTTCTGAACAGATATTTTGCTCTTTTTCATTTTTGGTTTTTTAAATTTAGTTTTTGCTTAAGGCTCTTGGTTTATGTATCACAGTTACGCAATGTATACCGTCCGTAAAACTGGAAGATGTTTCAAATTTTTAAATAAAATAAATATTAAACGTTTTTATGTGCACTTAAAGTAAAATATTGCAAATCCCAAAGAGAAAACCATTCTTTTTTCAAACAAATGCGTTCGGTTTAAAATATTTTCCCCCAACTTGGGAAAAACCACTGAAAATCGTTTCGCCCGCCATGGCATTTAGTTTGCATCACATATCAATTCTATACTTTAAGACCGATGGCTGCCATTTTTTACAAACACCAGTATCCGGCCGCACGCGAGATTTTGCACTTAAAATTCGAACTGCGTATTTTTCACCCATAATCCTTTTAGTCCTGGAAGAAGAGGAAAGATAAACCACGAGGACAGTTAAACGTGTCCCAATAAAAAACCTGCGAAGAGTGTTTTTATTTTTTCGACTTCTCCTTCCATAGGTGACCAACGTAATAAATTGGTGTTCCCTCTAACCTCGAACTTCGGCTCTGGAAAGAATTTTTGTCTGAAGTGTTTGTCATTTCTTTTTCTTTGTTCCGAGTTGGTAAGAAGGGTCGGAAACTTTGTTCAGTGTTTCTTTCTGATGGAGTCCCGTTGCGAGGGGGATTTTATTTGTTGAGTAATGGATTCCTTAATGAGGGCTGAATTTCAGCGGGAGGTGGTCTTTGGTAATGATGGCCATAAATAATTAATGGGAACCCGTCCAGTTTTAGCTTCAAGAGAACGGAAAGATACTATTAATTACAATTTGGGTTTGGGAACAAAGAAAAACATAAATCACCTAAATAAGTCAACTTGAAGCTTGTCAACAAAAAGCCTCTCACCTTGAAAAGTATGTTATGAGTCAGTCCATCAGCATCTTCAAAAACTTTCATTCTTGTTTCAAATAACTTCTCTTGGTCCGTTTTTCAAAAGAGAACTAAAAGTTCAATACGTATTTTTAATTAGTCTTTTTAAAATTAGTATTTGATAATTTTATTTATTTTTTTTATCTCTCCACTAGAATAAATTTCTTAAACTAAATAAATAATTATTACTAACTTCTACGAAATTTTTACGCAAATAATAACATAAAAAGCTACGAAATGTCAATTTCATGAATTTGTGTTCTTTTCGGAAGAATATTGAAGGAAATCCGGTTATAGAACTAAACAAGCCTACTTTCGAGTAAAACAACATCGGCTTACTAGCATCTGATCAATTTTCTCTTAACGCTCTTCTTTCGCTAAAACTACAAAATATGAAAAATTTACCTTATTAACATAAGAAGCTGGTTTCTAAAACAAAAATATACCTCTCTCTTCTCAATAAATGAGTACGTAAAAAATGAATTTCCAAACAAATAAGGTAGTGGCATCTTTAAAACAATGCAGCTAATTTCTTTCTCCCATTAAAAAAAATTCGTTTTAGCTCCCGCTTTTGGATAAAAATAAAGCGCCTTGGATTTTATTTTCATCCGTTGCCACAAATTGAGTAAATAAACAACTATACTTCAGAAATTGAATAACTCAACAATAAAAAGTCCTTTTAAAAATATTCCTCATAAATAAATCGTCTGCACATCGCTTTCTTTCTGATACAAAATAAAGCACACTAAATTACCTCTTATTTCTCACTAGTGGTACCCGCACGGCTTTGCCCGTAGTAGAAAATTAAAAGGTCATTTGGTTCTCCTGTATATTTACAAATAATAGATGATGAATTTCTCGCCAATTTGCTATGTTAAATAGCTCGCCCATGTTTTGGTTCCACGTTATGATAATTCCGTGATTTACTATTCCAAGTTGAGATAATTTGCTCGGCAAAATTTTCTTAAAATTGGAATAGAAAAAAAAAAACAAAATCGAATTTTCAAAAAATCGCTTCGAGGTGCACACCCCCATGCTACAAACTTTGTGCCAAATTTCTTGAAAATCGGGCGAACGGTCTAGGCGCTATGCGCGTCACAGCGATCCAGACATCCTACAGACATCCAGAGATTTTCCGGACAGAAATACTTTCAGCTTTATTATAAGTAAAGAAGATAAAGATTGACAAAAATGAAATTACTTAATTAAATTTTTTGAAGGAAAATAAAAATAAATAATCCCAACAATCATTAGCAATCGGTATCGAAAGTTGCACATTTTCCCTTCGACTCCGCATCCTTAGTAAAAACATTTGCACTTAGGGTTCATTTCATTTTGGTTCAGGCATGTTTATCTCTGACATGCATCAATGTTATGTCTTCCAAATATTGTATTTCAATTTATATTCATAACTTTTTTTCTTCTTTCTTGAAACCAAAAGTTGAGAAGATATTTAAAATCTGCAAAATTACTTCAATATTTTGGTACCAAAAATTTGTTTTTAGTGTTTTTGGTTTCTTAGGTTTGAAAATCTCTAGTACGTGTTAATGTTCAAAATGTTTAAAAAATAACCTTAAAATAGCTAAATTTAAAAAATATTCATCAAGAGCTTTTTTCAACGAAGTTTGCTTGATGCAAATCAGTCTTAAGTTCGGGATATATATTTGCCTTAGATTAATTTCCCTGTAAGTGCTAATGTTAAATTTTTTTCAAGTTATTAAAGTTGAAGTAAAAATTGTTCAAATCAAAAAGTGAAATATGAGAATGAGGTGTTTTCACAGAGATCTTTTGGGCAAAAAAAAAAGAGTTTGAACGGGTCGGACTATTCATTCAAAATGTTTTTTTTTTAATTTGAGGGGAGGGGTAGTAGACAGACACACCTTTTTCTGTTATGATCTCACAACCTTACTTACCATTTTTTTAAATTATTTTTATTTATTTTTTTTTCTATTTATTGAATGTTTCCTTTTATCCCAACTGACCGTATATTAGTTTAGATAATCAAGTCACGATCAACCTGTAACAGGGGTGGACTGGATCCTTCAAGAGGGCGCCAACTCTCACTCCCGAAAGAAAAAAAAAACACCGAGAACAAAAAAAAAAAAGAAAAGAGAGAACTGTTCACAGGTTTGTGGGAGCAAAAAAAGAACCGAAGACGCATAGGCTCAAACGTGCGTGAGCCGATGGTCCGGCGGGTCAGTCCGCCCCTGACTTGTAATAAAATTGAAATACAAGACGCATTGTACATTCATTTCTGTGAATAAAGTTTCCTGTTTACTTTTTGCAAAAGATCGATTTTATTACCCTCTTTCGCTTTTACTACTCTTAATGTAAGTTCTCTTTCTTTGATTTCCCGGTTTTTCGTTTTCTTTTCGCCGTTGGTAAAAAAATAATTGTTTTGAAACGTAAACCGTAAAATCGTAATAAAGTTTATATCCATAATTCATTCTGCAAATTTAATTACATTCTATCAAATATTTAAGATGAAAGAATCGGCAGTGAACTTTAAGGTAAAGGGGGAAAAAACACAAAAAGGTAACTCCATGATCACTTTGATATCTTAGACTAGGGCTTTCCAACATGTAGGTTACCACTCCAAATGTGAAACATTATTTATGGGGTCGAGACGTTGTTCCTACTTTTAGAGGACATAATAGTGTTTGTTTTTAAAGCCATTCATTACACACGAGTAAAAATAGCATCATTTTTTAATTTTCTTTTGCAGCGATGTTAATTACAATTAAATTTATCAATAAAAGTTACGTGGTTCAAAACTTTGTTCAAAACGTTGTCATCGAGTTCCTGTTGTAATAATAGCTAGTTGTATTATGTGTTAGTTTTCGCAAATTAAAAAAAAAATGATTTCCTATGATTCATATTTAACGTATATTGGAAAATCATTTAAGTACAAAAACTTTGAATGTGTCTGAATATACGTTAAAAAGTATATTCTGCTTTTTCCCCTGGATTTCTACAATAGCTGTGTTTTATTATTACCAAAGCTTAATTTGCAAGGGAGCTCACATGAGCGGAACTTATTTTTAATTTTATGTAAAGTTTAACATTTTAGATGAAATCCAGCCTATTGCGTAAAAAAATAAGATGTGCGGACTATAGGTAATCTGCACTTCTTTTCCTAGAAATTAAGCTCTGATCTTACACATAATTTAAAATGTCTCAATCACCTTGAGTCATCGTGAAAAGCGTACACAATGTAAATATATTATCTATACCATATGTATATAGGGTGTTATCCTAGGGGGGTTAACCTGCAAGACCTTTATTTTCGCAACCGTTAATCCTAGATGTATACTTCCAATTGCAAAAATGATCAAAATCAGATGCAGAGTTAAGATATTGAAAGTTTGAAGCAAAAAAAAAAGAAAAAAAAAAGCCAAAACATACAAAATTTAACTTTTTATACGGGCCCCAGGTCCCCTTAAATAATATTTAGAGAAATAAGCTCCATTGAAAACTACTACTGACACAAAAAACTTGACATTTGTGCGACCAAAACTGAAGGAGATATTCGAGTTTAAAGTTTTAAGGGACCAAACAAAAGATGAGATTGGAACTAATCGCTCTTTCAGAAGAATGACAGATTGTCAAAGTAAAATAACAAAGTATTTATAAATTTCATTTTTATTCAATAATAAATGCAAATGTTATGTCATGATACGCAGAAACACACTGCAAAACCTCAATCAATTGAAAACCACACTCTATGCACACATATAATTTTATATAAACCCTTGTTAACTGCTATATTTTCACCCAAAAGGTGCTATTGTGTTATTGATGGCGATTGTAAAGTGGTGTGTCACAAAATGCTGCGTTTCATAGCTCGGTGAACATTGGTCGCACTAATGTCAAACCTTTTCTGTTGGAATGATTTTTCAATGGAGATTATTTCCCTAAATATAAGTAAGAGGACCTGGGGCCCGGATAAAAAGTTAAATTTTGTATTTTTTGACTCATTTTTATTGACTCATTATTTGACTCATTTTTGCTTCAAACATTCAATATCTTAACTCTGCATTTGATTTTGAACATTTTTGCAATTGGAAGTATACATCTAGGACTAACGAACGGTTGCAAAAATGACGGTCTTGCAGGTTAAAACGGAACACCCTGTAGAGGGTATACATATGAGGTCGAGGGTTGTTTATTTGGCACAAAAGACACTGTTTGACCCCTGCCTTAGGCACAGGATATTTTTTGTAGGTAAATGTTTTTCAAGCATTATTATCTTGCTTAATTTGATAGAGTAAATATAAATAACATATTTAGAATGCTTGCATTTTATTTAAATTTCGCGAGCACAATATTTTCGATAAATATGTTTTCAGATAAAAAAATTACTTCCTGTCATGAAAGCTGATGTTGTTCATTTTTGAGCACTGTAGAAAACAAAACAAATTGGACGATTATCGATTGATAGTTGATAATTGGCTGATTAATTGACCAGAGCCGATGAATGATTGAATAATCATTATGATTAGTTTAAATACTATCAATTTCTCCAAAAGAAAAATTTTCTTTCATAGTTTCGACTTTAGAAATAGTTACTAGTTTATTTCTGACAAAAGATTTACTTTTCTCCATTTTCTTAATTTTCTCGAAATATTTTCAAAATTTCATCCAATTTCTTTAAACCAATTTCCATATTATATCGCAAATAAAGTTACATTATGTTAACTGAACATGAAAATTTAAAAATGGGAATTAAAATAAAGAGTTGAAATTTGAAAATGAAATATTGTGCCCCGTATTTAGCCCCCTTCATTACTTGATCCAAATTTCAAGGTGAAGTTTCAGAGAACCGTTCAAACAGAAAAATGGGTTCTGAATATCTCAGAACCACAAAATCCTGAGGATAAATCGTCTAAAAATGCTGAAGCTGGCCAGAAAACGTAGAAAAACGTGGAAAACCTTAAGATCTTTGAGTTTTTTCAAATAATTTAAGGAACTAACATCTGAATTCGATAATTCTTTGCAAGCCAAAAAGAGTATGCAGGAAAATACAATACACCCTCGTTTTACGCGAGGGTTACGTTCGGTGAAAATGCCGACTAAATCAAAATAGCATAAATTTAGACTTCATAGTGATAATTACATACTATTCCTAATAATACTTCTTTTTTTTCTCATTTTCATTATCATTTTTGTTGTTGTTGTTGTTGGCATTGCTTTTTAAGTCCTATTAATACGTGAATAAGGAACCTTACCTTAATAGTAGGGTGGATCGTGGCACATTTACGAGGATTGTTTTCAATGAATTTTCCAATTTTTATGTTTAAACCCAGGAAATTGTAGACATTGTGGTTTTATAAAGCAGTTAATGAAGTCAAAATTTGTATATTCAATTGTTGCTCAGCTTGTGTTTTTAACCGTAAAAAAAAATGTTTTTTTTTTTTTTTTAAGTCTTAGTCTGTTTGCTTAAACTTGCCCCGAACACGGGGCAAGTTTATGCATCGAATGGGGCACTTTACGCACAATAAAAATGATACCAAGAAGTAAGTGATATAGATATTTAACCAAATTTAAATGTTTTATTTCTCTTAAAACACTTTAAAAATAAGAAAATTACAAATATTTAATTAAAGAACATTTTATAAGCTAAACTACAATCATTGGGCTTATTGCTTATAAAAAACAGAAACTATTTAGTCATCTTCTTCATCTCTGTTAGATTTTACTAACAAAAAAAAAGTATTTCTTTTCGCATACTTGTCATAGGACTGCGTTTTGACGTCTAAGACATTGAACCCTGTATTGTCCTTTTTTCCATTGGTAGTATGCTTTCAAACAATTAATGCAAGCACAATTTTCTACTTCGTAAACAGAATCGTCCATTAATTTCCTTTTTACACAGTGTACTTTTTCCCTGTCGTAGGTTTTTGTTTCATACTTTTTTTCTTTGATGTCCTATATTTCTGCTTCAATAGAAACTTCTAAATTTTAAAGTAATTTCTCCTTTTTGTTTTGTTCTGCCCATTTTGTTTTCTTCTTTGTAGTTTCTAAATGCTCTCCTCTGAGGGCTTCTTTAATCGGAGTATCAGTTAGGAAAAAAGAGGATGCTCACAATCCTTTCCTGGTTCCTAAACTTTCGTCCTACTTTTTCAAATGGTCTCAGTTGGAGTAGTCAATATATGACGATGTGGAAGGCCTAGTGGGAGAAATACTTGGATTACCGGACAAGCCTTTTTATTATTTTGACATCTAACGTGGTTCTGTTAGTATTTTGAACGTAATGTCTTACCGTGTTTAAGATAAGGAGAATGTATTACAGGCTGAATAGTGTATAAATTTAGAGTTGAACAGGCATGAAGACAACACTATATGATTGTAAGCTACAAGATGCGAATCTGTTATTTAATTAAAAATGAATGGTGATTTTCAAAACTAAATAACCTACAGAGCGAAAAACGCGTCCGGGATCCGTTTACAAGTAAGACAGAGTAGTAAGACACAGTAAGAACGTGCGTAAATGTGCCCTGATGAAAATGCGTAATTGTGCCCCGTTGGCAAGTTTGGATTTATTTTGAATGTGCAACAAAATTTAATAACTTTTCGATCCATATAAATACAATTCTCAAAAAAGGATCAAATTCTGCTATTTTTTATATATTTATTTGTTTTTTAAAATATTATTTATTCACAATAAGCTTCAAAACGTTTAACACAAAATAGAGAACAGATTTCGCTATCCGCATGCTAAACCGAAGCTTGACTGGATGCTCAAAAACTTGTGAGAATATTTGCTGGGGAGTAGCATCAATCTGGTATGACTGTTGGCTCTCCATTTATAACTCGTTTTGAAAAAAAGGCACTGTGTAAACGTACCCAATGCGTAAACGTGCCCCGGTCTAGATTACGTAATAATAATAATACGTAATCTCAATAGCAGTAGTTACTAGTACTGTATAATTATTACTATTATTATTATTATTACTATCGTTATTGCTGCTGCTGTTGACATTGCTCTTTAACTCTTATTAATACGTAGGGAAGTAACCTTACCTTAATATTACGTAATAATAATAATAAGTAAACTTAATAGTAGTAATTGCGATTACATTTATTATTATCATTATTATTATGGTTGTTGTTGTTGACATTGCTCTTAAACTCTTATTAATACGTAAAAAAGTAGCCTTACCTTAACAGTACGTAATGATAATAATACGTAACCTTAATAGTAGAAATTAACGTTACTATTATTATTATTACTATTAACATTATTACTATCATTATTGTTGTGTTTTTATTGTTCTTTAACTCTTATTAATACGTATCGTCGAATGATTTTGATTTTGTTACTTTAATTTTCTTATTTTTAATTATTCATTTCAAACAAGGTCATCCGGTTCTCCCAAAGAGAGAATATTAGATTGAAATGCTAAGGAAATTAAAATAAATATTGTCCCTCAACTATCATCCGTTTTCTATTTATGACCTTAATATTTTCAGAGAACTAACGAGTTAGAAGAAATGGTAAATGACCAATCTTATACAAGCACGTTGTCGAGTAAAGATATGAGCAAAACTAATGCTCTCTGCCTAGGCCGTAAAGCAGAAAATCAAGATTGCAGACTTAAAAATCGAGAAAGTCCAAAGTTATGATGTGTATTTGGGTCAAAATAGTTACGGAAAAACTTCCCTCCCTGTTATTAATTATTTATGAGGCCATTTGGGGATATGTTTTCTACTCATCATTTCGTAAGATAAAATTCGACTCTTATATTTTTTTATAGTCAGTTATTGTTGTTATTGATACTTTGCTGAAATCATTTGCACGGGTGTGATAATTTTACGCATAAATTTGCACTTTATTGCAGGAATTTTCAATATTTGGCTTAAAATATGTATCAGAATTTAAAGTATTACCTTTTTAAAAAGTTTTCTTGTATTTAAAAAAAAATGATTTGTACGTATGGCGGACGTGACCGTACAGTCACACTTGCAACAGACACTGAATGCTAAACCACCTGAAATATCCATTACTCATGTAAAGTATTTGTCTAGAGACCTAAAAAACTTTTTAATTATCTTCTACGATGCTATGTGTCCCAATTTGGTATGTACACAGTTCAAATGTTGTCTTAAAAAGCTTAAAATGCTGTAAGATACTTCTAAGAAAACGAGCTGATATGTGCATCACATGATTTCATTTTAAGCCAGTTTAAGGATAATAGTGCCATGGAGTAAGCTAGGAAACAAAACTATTTACTTCTCATTTGTAGCTATGCTGGAGAATAAAATGTAAAATCACTAAACTTTAAAAAAATACAACTTTTGCCTTCAGAGAATGATGACGCTTACACAATGACGTTGTTTCCTTCAGCCAAAAGTACTGCTTTTAGTCAATGAAAATGGTAGAATAAGCAGAATAAATAACATGGGCCTAGAAAATTCTTTTATTTTCCCAACATTTAATTTTTAATTATTTCTTTTAAATGTCAGATTTTTAAACCAAAATGTTTCACCGTGTGCCATCACAAGTGATGAAAGCGAGCTTGAATCGAAGCGCGTGGATGTCTTTTCTAGCAAGAAATCACCTTTTATAATCTTTTCACCACAAACAATTTATTAGCGAGAATCATTAGTTAAATGAAACATTCATTTAGCAAAGTTTGTCACTGTCGTGAAACTTTACTCTAGTAGCCCTAAGGTGGTAGCCCCTTTGGTGATTGTTCACTGCGATTGATTATTAGCGGCACGTGAATTGTTTATTCAAAAAAATATTATTTTCGGCAAATTTGGTGATATCCGAAACTTTGCGGTGGTAACCCTAGCAGCGCAACAATGAAAAATCGGATCAAAAATGGCTAGACTTAAGCTGATGCGTCGACCTGTAGCGGCTCTAGGCAGCCCTAGGGCCGCTAGCGACACGTGAATTGTTTATTAAATGAAGTATTATTTTTGGCCAACTTGGCAAAAATCCGAAATTTTGCTCTGGTAACCCTAGCTCCGCAACAGTGAAAAGTCCGATCCAAAATGGCTTAACTATAATTAAATAACTAATTAACTAATATTAATGCCAACTTAAGCTGATGCATCGGCCTGTATATATAATGGTTCTAGGTAGCCCTAGATCCGCTATATAGACAGGCAGACGCATCAGCTTAAGTTTAGCCATTTTGGATCGGATTTTACATTGTTGCGCTGCTATAGGATTACCACGGGGTTTCACCAAATTTGCCGAAAATAACCCTTTATTTAATAAACAATTAACGTGCCGCTAATAATCGCTCGCAATGAACAATTCGGAACTCCAGCGCTCGAATACGCTACCTTGCGGTGATTTACAAAACTGCAAATGAAGCGTTCCACGTGTGTCTGTTGACGTAAACACAGGCAGTTTGTTCTGAGTATTTATTAAGGTTGCGTTCGATGAGCACGACCGAGAGCGACCGGTTAGTTAATCACGTGACAACTAATGATCACGTGCTCCAATCAACCAATCAACTGCTTAGAATGGTAACCAGTGAGGTAACCGGTTGATCATAGAACGCTGCGGTAAGTAACCGGTTACTTACTGGTTAACCGGTGAGGTTCGTCGAACGCACCCTAACGCAATCGATGTGTCTTAGTTTGCTTTCAGCTACAGAAATTAATTCGTCACTTAGTAGTATTCTCGAGCTTCTCAAAATAATGTTAGTTTTCATTATTTCCTTAATAATTGGTAAAAGCGAAAATACTGGATTAACAAACTTGGATAACGTTATACAAGGTAAAAATTTTTATTGTTTTGTATGAATTTGTAAGAATATGGGTTTTTTTTAATCTTAAATTAATTAAACTTACCATATTTTACAGCAGCATTTAGTTGGAATGGACAGTATGCAAAATATTTTCTTGAATATATTATCATAGAACAAAATGAAAAATGTTTAACCGAGAAAGAATTTACTTTATTCCTTTTATTCTCAGCTGAAAGGTATCGCCAAATTTGTTTAGGGTTATAGTTTTGGTATTGTGCGAGCAAAGTAGCCTTGGCGAGATTTCGCGTTTTTAGTTAAACCATTTTCAATTTTTATCATGAGTGGAATAAAATGGTAGTAAGATTACAGAATTCGATAAGTAAAAAGAAATAATTGTCAATCAACTGAAAAGAAAACTACCACCATATATCCGTGAGAATTTTGTTGATGATTTGCATAACATGACACAATTAAATCGTAACTCAGAAATTAGAAAAATCGAAACAGAAAATTTTTAAATTAACCGATTCGGGAATTCAAGAGAAATAACTCAGCTACAAATGGAAAACAAGTGCTAGCCAAAGCAAAGCAAAGAAGTATCATCTTCTTTTGGTAATAATTTGTAATGTCATATTAAATTTTCTAGCATTAATTGTTATTCTTGTCAGGCCACAATTATTATTTAGTTTTATCAAGAATTGATAAATATCGAATTCAACATCGCGAAAATGGCTGCTTAGAACTATGAACTACGTACTTTGCATTAATGTTTGACGTTTAGTAATGCTTCTTGAATTCTCATTTCTTTCTACGTGGGCCAGAATATCCACAAGACTTTGAAAATTAATTTAAAAAGAATAAAGCGAAAAAATCATACGTCCGAACAAAAATCACAACACTTTTAGCATTTTCTTCGTTACCATGTGCGTTTGTTTTAGTTTTCAATTCCGCCATTAGACAGTGACTTCAGTGCCCCCTATAGTTCGTTGGAGTTGCGAATCACCAAACGCAATTACTCGCCAGAAAAGACAACCTCTGAAACACGCGCTCCGATCCAAAAAGGCTAATCTTAAGCTGATGCGCCGGCTCGTATATTGTAGGGGTCTTAGGTAGCCCTAGCAATTTGTTCACATCTGACGTCAGCAGAGAAAATGAAAACAACGGCTGAATCGCTGAGTGTCGTTTAAGATTATTTTTTAAGAGTGAAAATTAGTCAAAATTAAGAAAAAAGTAACTTACCCCACGTTTTTGACCATGCTCTTTCAGAAAAATATATTTTTGAAAAATGGGAAACAACCCAATTGTTTGAAAAAACGCGAAACTCTCGGGATCTTTTCTACATGCTGCTCAGTCTTCACTCGCCAACAGTTAAGTTTCAAAAATTACCGCAATAGTGGTAATAGATTTTGTTTCTATTTACCCCATGTTTCATTTTACCCCAATTGACATTGTATGTTTTGAAGGGGTCATAAAATGAAGAATTATATTTTAATTTTCTAATATTTCTTAGCGTTTAAGAGACACGACTATATGAGGCAGTGAGAGGCAAAGGGATACAAGTGCCAAAATTTTAAATTTGAAGATATCCAGTACAAATGGTAGGAGAACCACTCCTCTGTTTTGGAGCAAGAGATAGTACTAGTAGCCCTAGTAGGTGTTACTATACAGAGTGAGCGTGATATAGAAAAACTTTTCATTGAAAGCCTACCTAGGACCGGAAGTTTAAACGCGTTTTACTCGAAACTTGAAAATCTCCACTTGCATTCTTTGCTTCTCAAAGCCTCATATACCAACTATAATTCATTGCTAATCTAGTTTCCTAAAACTAACCAGAAACCACAAGATAGTGTAATGATGAGAAACAAAATGTAAATAAGTAGCAATCGAAAGAGAATTGTAAAACATGTTCATGGACGCATAAATCATTTGTCCTCGTGTCCCCATTATTGAAACAGGAGGTCTTAAAGTCTGCCTGAATTTTTAGAAACGTCGCCTAATTCAGCGGATTTCAGTGCGTAAAGGAAGACATCTTTTCACACGATTTGCAGATGGATGCAGGCGGCGAAATTGCGTGAACAATTTCTCGCCAAGTCTTTAAATTTAGGGCTTTTCTTGAATTTCGGCAGACTTTAAGGTCCCATATCTTGATAACGTTAGAAGAAAGCGGATAAGTTTTGCGTCAAAAATGTATCTCAAGATGTTCTTTCGATTGCTACCTATTTAAACTTTTTTTTCATTATTACACTGTGGTTATGACATTTTCTTAATTTATCGTCTGCTGTGCTTTGAATTTCATTTGCTATTTTGCTATCGTCTGCAATCTATAAAATGTTTTTAACTTTTTGAGCAATCACGATTGCTTATTGCTTTCATTTGAGTGTTTTGATGTCCTATCATTTTATATTCTCACCGCCACCCTTCGCAGCAGCACCGTCGACGGGTCCTCACGATGCTGCTCCTGTAGCGAGAGCCGTCTCCAGGTTGCATCCATGTCCTACACACGCGCATACATACACAACTACACACGCACACATACACAACTACACACGCACACATACACACACACAAACACATACACACAACGACTCACACATTCATGCATACATATAGGCACCTACACATACACACAACTACTCACACATTCATGCATACATATAGACACCTACACATACACACAAAACATATACACACATACACACAACTACCCACACATTCATGCCTGCACACAGACACAAACACATATGCCTACACACACATACACATACCCCTCCACACACATTCATACACACAATTACCCACACACTTATGCCAGCACACAGACACAAACACACATGCCTACACACACATACACATACCCTCTACACACAAACACACATACCCCCACACACAAGCACACACGCCTACATACACACACTCGTTTTTGCGGAAAACATAATTTGAATTCAAGATGTCAAAATTCAAAATTATTTTATTTTTATTAATTTTCTGCAATTTGTATTGTTTTTTTGTACTGGCAACAGCAAAAGAAATGCTACAGAACATTTTAGTTTTTCGATGGAGTTGTGAATGTGTTTTTTTTTTCTTCATCCTTTGTGTTGGGGGAGAACATTATTTATATTTTATGCAATTAAATAACTTCTTTTATTTAAAGTACGAATTAAATTTATTTATTGAAGTGTAGAATTATATTTATTTATGGAATTTGCTTAAGTGAAAAGGAACAACACACTATTCGAGTGGTTCCCTGGGAAGAGCAACTTTTTAAAAGAATTTATAGCGTGCCCTATAAATTCAGAATCTTATAACGAGTTTAAAAAAAACTAAAGAAAATGCTGATTGTCATGAAATTTAGCTATTTGTGCTATATAGATTTGTACGTAGGATCTTAACAAGAAGTTCTGTCTAGAACTAGACGAGCCTACTTTCCCGTATACCCATACTACTTTCTAGTACCTGATCAATATTCTCAAAAATAGCTAAAATCGCAATTTTTTTCAAAAAAAGGAAAAGCAGCAACTTTCAAACAAAGCAGTTAATACACTTTTTTCCATTAAAAAATCTTTAACAGCTTTCAAAACAAAAACCTAATAATTAAAATTAATAAGCTCATTAAAGTAAATACATCATATCAAAAAAAAAAAAAATCATTTCATTTTTCCCTGCTGCCAAAAACAATATTTTAAATGAATTAATGCACGTACCAAAATAAATGAAAACAATAAAATGTCAACTTAAAGAAATAATTTTCATTGTCAAAAAAAAAAAAAAAAAAATCGTCTGCGCATATCTTAATGTAGAAACATAAATGACTTCGAATTTATTCGCCGAAAACTGAATACCTAAATTAAATCTTTAGCGTAAAAATAAAAACAAGTCAGATCAACATAAATTATTTTACAGTCAAAACCATAGCTGCGGAGTCGGAGTCGGAGTCAATCTCATTTTGGGGTAAAGGAGTCAGAGTCGAATATCTAAGAATCGGAGTCAGTCATTTGTCCTCCGTGTATAAATTTTTGCCAAAGCTACGAAGTCAGAGTCGAAGTCGGGGAGTCGGATTAATTGTCGGGCACAGGAGTCGGAGTCGGAGTCAAGTGCCCCTAAATTCTCGGAGTCGAAGTCTGGACCGACAGACCGACATACCGACAGACCGACAGACATTTTTCCCCATCTCAATACCCTACTTTCCAATTTTTAATTTTTCAATATTTATTTAATTATTTTATTTATTTTTGAATTTTTTTTGTTTTTTACGATATTTTTAAGATGCATTAAGCCTTCTTTCATGCTTTTTTCGTCTTTTTCTGACTTTTACTGGGAAAGTAGGCTAAAAAATATTGAGGCGTTTTAAGGTGTGTTGGAAACCTAAAGATGACATCACCATCTTTGTTGCCATTTTCGCCAAACATTTCATCCGGTTCGAATTCTATTGATTAAGAAAGGAAGAATGGGGCGTATACAGAAAGAAACGGGAAACAGTTTAAAAGAAGACTTTTAAATGAAACGAAATGTTAAAGAAGTGACATTTTATATGTTCCTCCGTAACCTATATTAACATTTCTTGTTTGCTAAAACCGAAAATTATGCATTCAAATTCCGAATTGACCTTGTGGAGTAAAAAATCAACTTTCTCAGAGAAAATACAAAGTTAAGTCGATATAAAATATTTATTGAATTATCGGTGATACGTTTTGTAGCGCACTTTCTTACAGTAACCTTTCGTACAGTAATGTGTAGCGCACTTTCTTACAGTTAAGTCCCATGTGATGAAAAAAACCCAGCTGCATTGGACAAAAGACGAAATTACGTCAAATTGAAATATTGTTTCCATTTTTCTCAAACATACTACTAATTGCAACCTCGTAAAGCTGTTTGCAATAGTTTCTTACAGCAATGAAGTATGTCCTTTTGAAGAATAAAATGAGTTGTTTTCGACAAAATACAAAGTAACATTGAGATAAAATACTTTTTGCACTTTTTCAAACATGCTGATACTTGTTAATTCGTAATACTTGCAACATCATAGTTTCTAACAGTAATGATTTTGTAGTAAGTTACCGCCCTAAGCCAGGGCTAAGGCAGAAATACTTAAAATACACCACCAGCTCAGTTATTCCATGCGAGGACATTCCTTAAGAGAATTTTCGCCACCAGCTCATGTGATTCCTATTCCAGGTTGATGAATGCTAAAAAGCACGAAACTGCAGTCCTCGGATGGAATAACTGAGCTGGTGGTGTATTTTAAGCATTTCCGCCTTAGCCCTGGCTTAGGGCGGTAACTTACTACAAAATACCATGCCTTGCCATCATTCAATCTTATGAGTTGAACCGCACCATTGCTGCGGTCACTCATCTGGTGTGCTAATTCTGCATTAGCTACCAGTTTGTTTGGCTCTCTTGGCTCAGTTAAGAGGATTTTCGCCACCAGCTCATGTGATTCCTATTCCAGGTTGATGAATGCTAAAAAGCACGAAACTGCAGTCCTCGGATGGAATAACTGAGCTGGTGGTGTATTTTAAGTAATGATTTTCTTTTGAATTAGAAAATTGGAAGCTTTAGAGAAAAACAAAAAATAACGTTGATAAGATACTCATGTTATTACCGGAATGGACGTTGTACCGGCTCGGCTTATGGAACTCAGGCAACAGTCTTATTACTGGAGTAACCGGAATAGTTACCGGTAATAACCAGAATGGGCATTGTACCGGCGAATGGAAACTCGGGCTCAGGTTTTATTACCTGAGTAACCGGAATAGTTTATGGTAATATAACCGGAATGGGCATTGTACCGGCTTATGGAACACCGGCTCCATTTTTATTACAGGAGCAAATATTGTTCCGGACTCATCATTGAATTTGAACCGGTGTTTCATAAGCCGGTATGTCGCTTTATGCCGGATAATTTTTTGCCAATAGGGATAAATACTTTTCCAATTTTCTGAAATAGACAGTAATTATAGTGCTCATAATGCTTTTTCAGTGCAGTTTTTTGCAGTAATGGTGATCTTGTGAGACAGAAAATCAACAGTTTCAGAAAAAAGTCTAAATGACATTGTGATAATCTAATTTTGAGTTTTATGAGTTCATTGCAGTTTTTACGTTAATGAAATGTAGGAAAAATGAAAGGAGATTCTTTAAGACAATACAAAACGACGATATATATATATATATATATATATATATATATATATATATATATATATATTGGAATTGTAGAAACTGATATACATGCTTGAAATGTTTTGTTTGAAGCCGTAAAAAATTATAAATGTGAATTGCAATCGTAACATATGTTTAAAGATGCTTAAAAACGCTATCAGCCACTAATGTCTTACCAGTTCTACACAGAGACAAATCATGCGTTTACCAGTGTTATCGCACTTTCATCATCTATTTGGTATTTTGAATGATTATTTTGCTAAGATTTCAGTAAAAATGCATTTTTTTTCTTGTTGTGCACAATTTTTCGGAAATCATTTGAATTTCGAATGATTTCTGACTTTTGAATAACTTTTTGTACATCTTCCTGAAAAGGAGCAAAAATCAGTTCTTTGGTTGAAGTTATTTTCCAGTTGTTTTAAACGTCTAGACTTAATAAATGCAGCAACTTCAACAATCCATGGGGGAAGCTTATTTCAGGAATAAAAATTGTTTTGTGCACCTACAATGTCTTAAGTGTAATTACTGCAAACAATTGTTATTCAGGTTGATAATGACAATATGCAAATAATAAGGGATAATAATAATTGTCTCAAACAATTATAAAAACGAGAACAGGTTTAAAAAAAAAAAAAAGAAAATTCGGTGGAAAGCTTACATTTGAGGTCTAAAATTTTAATTACATTTCGGATTTGTATAATTCCCTGTAGATTTTTTTCCCAGAAATGTATAACATCTGTTTCAATTACATCGTAAAAGGTTAGGTAAAAGATTTGCTTCTTTCAAATTAGCGCTACGCCACGACCCATCCACTATTTAATCTCCATTATTTAGTTCGTACCAGATGGCAACATCATTATTCTCTATTCATGTAAGGTAATTCTGTTCTGAAGAACGGAAGAATTGCATATGAAGACGAGCTTCTAGTTTCACGGATAAAGTAAATTAAGATGAAGATGAATGGCCTTTTGAAGTTTTGAATTAAGTAGAAACACTAAGGGCTTTCGTTCTTCAAAAATTATTTTCTTGTCGTGCTTTTCTGCATATAAATTAAGGTAAATAAGAAACAAAATAGAAAATCATAATTATGGTAGAGGAATGAGAAGCTTCTGAACATAATTGTGAAGAAAATTCTCTGAAATATCAATGACAGACAAAGTCATGTTTTTTTTTTTTTTTTCTCCCCGAAAATAAAAGAAAATGTCTTCACTTTTAGTTAAACATGGCTCTTTTTATTTTACTCTTTCAGTGGAGGTAAAACTTGCGTGATGTTGAGAAATGGCTCTTGATTAATTTTTTGTTTTCTTTCTTATTCTAGAATTACTTGAAAAGACTTGAACTTCTTGTAGTTTCATAAACCAAGAACGATTTAGAAAAAAAAAACCTTGAAATTTAAACTAAAACTGAGGTAATATCATGACTTTTGGGCAGAACACGCTAGCATAAAATTACAATAACTATGTCTATATGTCACTGAGAGTTTTCACCGACAGCTGTTTATGTTTCTGAACTGCAGGTGAGTATTTATTTGTTCATTTATTAGCTGCATTACCCTGCGTTGCACGGTCTATCTCGAAAATAAAAGTTATGTCAAATGACGCAAGTTCCACAACCATCAGGCTTAGATAAAAGAAAGAAAAATGTCTAAAATTTCCTTAAACAAAATAAGTGGTGAAAAAAAGAAACAATATTAATGTGATGGGTAAGCTTGCTTTTAGGCACAAATTTTCTGAAAACTTGTTGTCGATGAAAATATTTCGATGTTCTCAATGTGGGCGTTCAAACCCGTGCATAGCATAGACTAATAATAAGAATAGACCGAAGCTATGGCAGCCCTTTTTCTACTCATAAACCAAACCATGTGACTGGTGGATATCCTACCAACAGCGGGTGTTGATTGTAGCAGACGATCAACGCCCGCGAGAAATAAAATAAATAGAATTGATAGAACACGGAAGAATGATCTTTTATGGAGTCCGATTTGTAAATTTGTTATTCTAAGTTGTAAATGTTTTGTTAATATAGTGAGTTTTTCGTTTAGATAGTATTGTGCATTTTCTTTAGTCAATTTCAGTAACTCTCTAAGCAATTAAAGATACAAGCACTCAAAAGGAATCGACTTTTACCTCCTAATTTTTACCTACAATTTTAATTTAAGATACCGATTAGTACATTTTTGCGTTAACGCAAAACGTTTACGCCATTACGTTCGCCATTAATGCTGACGAAGCAGTTCCAAATGAAATAAAAATTACTGAAAACTGTGTTCAAAAACTAATTACTAATGTCAAAATAATGCATAACTAAAAGAAACAGTTCAATATCTGCACCTGGAAAAAAAAGTATAATAGAAACACATTACGTCTTAAAATACATGTCGAGTGCCAAACTATAGATAATGTTGCCATCTAGCAACCATGCTGCCAAAGTTTTCGCCAAGCCTTCCACCAGGCACATGATGTATCCATGAACCAATTTTTTCATCAGAAAGTCTGGGAAAGCTCGGTCTACTCTTATTATTAGTCTATGGTGCATAGCGATGAGGTTTTTTTCAATATGATTTTCTGACACCGATTTAATTTTTGTTGTCTCTTACTTTTTGATTCACCTACTGTTGGAGACATCCTCATATAAATAATAGACGATGATCGGGTAACCCGCGTGTTTCAATAATGAAACTCGCGCCACGGCATGGTAATTTGATAAATTGTTTCGGTAATGTTTAACATGCAGGGAAAGACTTTATTGCGACATGGCTGGACTCGATCCGATAATTTAACTGTTTTACTGGTAACCCTGTGTCGTTTCAGGGTAATGAAGAAACGAAAAAGCGGTGAACGCTATCTACTGGAGTTTAGAATTAATCCACTGGAATAAGGGTTAAAATTTCAAGTATCAAAATATCACCAAACAGGCAATTGCATCGTTCAGTAGTAGCAATTTTCACCCGTCATACGTATGACGGGCGACTTTCTAGATTTTCAGGAAAACTAAATGATCTCTTTAAAAAAAGAGAGAGAGGGAGAGACGTAATCAGTGGACCTTGAAAGCAACCAGGAGGTGGTGAATACCTATAAGGGCTGTCGTAACGATAAATTTCTAGTTAAAGCTTCTGAAACGGATACTAGTAATTTACAAATAATTGACCACAATCCATCAGCAGTAACTGCCAAGAAAAATTAGTCTTTTCATCCTCATCCACACGGGTTGACGCATGAAAAACCACAAAACTAAACGATGAGTTTCGTGCTATTTTTTTTTTTTATGCTTCTTGTTCAGACAGAAAGGATTGCCAAACATAAGCCTTTAAGGTTAAAGTTTAGTGTGGAATGATATCATCAAGGATGGAATAAATCTAAGGATGGGAATCCAACACGTGCACAAAGTGGCGTTTAAAGTTCAAGGTAAAATGTGAGGGGAAAACTGAACTGCTCCAAAGTTAAAGAGATTTTGCAGCGCTTTTTTTTTTAGTTTGAAAGTGTTATTAATTAAAAGTAGTTATATCTTCTCATGTACTTCATATGTAGTCAACTACTTACCACGTGGTATGTTACTGAGAATTTGAGAGTAAATTGATATGCAGATTCATAAAAATTCATAGATGTTGAGACTGACACCAGACACATACTAAAAGCCAAAAAAATATCGTTTTATGCAAGAATGATGGGTAGATAAGTATCCACGAACATACAAATAAATATTAACTTAAAAATGCAGGGTGCCCGAAAAGTCCTTGACACATTTTAAAAATTCATAGAAAAACAACAAGTTGTCGTATCAGCATGCAGTGTTGTGGTTTGTGTCAAATCACTTGATAGTAGGTTCAAGATTTTCATGACATCGAAAAAGAAAAAAAAATGAAAAAAAGAAATAATTGGGTTGTTTCCAATTTTTATTTATTTTATTTTATTTATTTATTTTTTATTTTTTATTTTTTTTTTTGAAAGAGCATGGTCAAAAATATGTAATAAAATTATAATATTATAATTTTTGTAATAAAATTATAATATTATAATTTTATTACAAAAAATATTTTTGTAATAAAATTATATATATATTACAAAATATATATATAATATGTAAGTTTTACTTTTTTTTTATTAGTTTTGACTTATTTTCTCTCTTAAAAAAATAATCTCAAACGACATTCAGCCGTTTTCATTTTTGCTGCTGACGTCACAAGTTAGTAGGTTGCTGAGGGTTACCAGAATAAAATCATTAAAAAGCGATATCTTGCCAGAAAGGAAAACCACGCGCTCCGATTCAAGATGGTTTTCATCACTTGTGACGTCACACGATGAAACATTTCGGTTTGAAAATCAGACATTTAAAAAAATAATAATTAAAAATTAACTGTTGGAAAAATAAAACTATTTTCTGGGTTCATGTCACTCTTTTTGCTTATTCTACCAATTTCAGTGACTAAAAGTAGTACTTTTGACTAAAGGAAAGAAGCCCATTATAGCTATAAGCAACCGCTGTATCGTCACAGTAAATATTTGTTTTTCATTCTGTTACCATATAGCCGTCAATGTCAATTTCTTATAATAACACCTTTTTTTTACGATATTATAAACAATTCTTGAACCTGTGAAGTATTATGGCTCAAATGGCATACTTACAGATACGAAAATTTGGGAGGAAAATGTGATTGAGGCAGTGAGAAGCAAAGGGATGTAAGTGGACTATTTAAAGTTTCGAGTTAGTCGCGTTTAAAGTTCAGATCCTAGATAGGCTTTCATTGAAAAAAAATTCTAAATCAAAATCTACAGCAGCCAGTGGCGTACCTATGGGGATCTAGCGCCCCTGGCAGACTTTAGGAATGGTACCCACCTCCCGCACCAATTCATTTAAAAATTCAACAAAATGAATAACATTAGCAATTCATTTATGAAATATTAATAGTGTTCGTTCTAGAATCAAAGACAGGGTACATTTTTCAGCTCTATTTATAAAAATGCATTTTTTAAAGAGGGTATTCATTTTGAAATGTTTGTTCAAAAATGCCAAAAGAATAGTAAGTGTACAATAAACCTAATTTACACATTTACTAAAAGCAGATTTAAAAAAAAAAGAAAATCTATACTAATATAAAGCTGTAGAGTTTGTTTGTTTGAACGACTAGTTCGAATTGAAAAAATCTTTTTGTGTTGAATAGTCCATTCATTGAGGAAGGGTATAGGCTATATAACATCACGCTATGACTAATAGGAGTGGAGTAGCAATAAAAATGTTATGAAAATTTAGACTATAATACGAATTGCTTGGAGCGCAGAATATGCGTAGCCACGGTAGCTCGACCTGAAAGCGCGAGCTTCGCGATCCAGTGGGCGTAAGTTCGAGTCAGCCATGAAGAAAATCTCGAGGATACTTTTCAGAGAAAATCATAAACGATGCTAAAAATATATATATATATATGTGTATCATTGTCTTATTAATTAACTAATTATATGAAGCTGAAGAGTTTG